>NW_023662873.1:2500-5000 GCF_015228065.2 Penaeus monodon
CTTATGTTTTTTTGTTCTTTTTTTTCTTCCTTCTTCTTTTTCCTTTTCTCCCTCTCTCTCCCTTTTCCCCTCTTCTTCCCCCTCCTTTTCATTTTCCTTTTTCCCTTCTTTTTCTTTTTCCCCTTTTTTTTTCCCCTTCTTCTTCTTTTTCTTTTTCTTCTTTTCCTTTTTTCTTTTTCTTTTTCTTTTTTCTTTTTCTTTTTCTTTTTCTTCTCTTTTTCTTTTTCTCTCTCTCTCTCTCCTCTCTCCCTTTTTCCCTTTTTTTTTGTTTTTTTTTCCCCATCCCCCCTTCCCTCCTTTCTTTTTTCCCCCCCTCCCCCCTCTCTTTTTTCCTTTCCCCTTTTTTTTCTCCTCTTCTCTTTTTTTCTCCCCTCTCTCTCTCTTTTTCTTTTTATCTCTCTCCCCTCTTTCCCTACTCTCTCCCCTTCTCTCTCGTCTCTCTCTCCCCTTTCACCCCTCTTCAGGAAAAAACTTTTTTACCCTCCCCCTCCTGCTCCCTCTCTCTCCCCCGCCCCCCCTCTTTTCCTCTTCTCTTTTCCTCCCCTCCTTTTTCTTCTCTCTTCTCTCTCTCTCCTCTCTTCAGGAGAAAATTTTTCCCATCTCCCACACACACAAAACCCCACAACACCACACCCAAAAAACACACACGCACCAACACCACACATATATAATTATCCCAAAATTATATATATTATATAAAATATATATTATATATTATTTTAATATATATATAAAAATTTTAATATTAAAAATTTAATGGGATGAATAGATAGTTAGTAGATATAATGCCAGATAGATAGAAAAAAATAGATAAAAAACAGATAGATAGATAAAATGGGATAGTTAAATAGATAATTTCCCCTCTCTCTCTTTTCCTCCCCTCTCCACCCTCTCTCTCTCTCTCTCGCTCTCTTCAGGAGAAAACTTTTCATAAGTTGCTAAACTATTGTTAAAAAAAAATTTTTTAAACTTTCAAAACTCAAAACCCCCTTAAAAATAACACCCTGTAAAGCTTCCCAAATAAAGTCCCTGCAGTCTGCCCTTTTTTTCCATTTTTGAAAAGGTTTTGTAATTATTTTACCCGGGGTGTCAAAAAAACTATCGATTATAAAGACAATTATAATAAAATTTAAACATGCTTTCGGGAAAAATAACTGTGTTTGACTTCTTGCATTTTTATTATCTTGACCCTTATTATTCTTTCTCTTCTTCCTCTCTCTGTCTTTCTCCATTTCTAAATTTTATCACTTTTCTTTCCCCCCCCTTTCCTGAAAAAAAAACCCCGGGAACAATTTTCGCAAAAATTCTCTCTAAACTCACCCTGTTTTAAAATTTTTTGCGAAAATCGCTGCGGAGGAATTTTTAAAGGGCCTTTTTTCCCCTTCTGGTTGCTCCTGTGCTTTTTCCTTTCTTTCTTTTTTTTTTTTTTTTTTTTTATGGGGGGGGGGGGGGAAAGGAATGTTTAAAGGGTTTTCATGAATATTTAAACATTAGAAGATTCAAGATTCCCGGGAAACGGGATACCCAAAGTTAATAGTGATTTACTCTTTTTGTCTCGGGACTACATTCATTGCCCATCTATCTGTCTATCTATTTTTAAAACCTATCCTTTCTTCTAACCAATCAATCAGTCTATCTATCCATCTTTCCCTCTATCTGTCTACCTGTTTACCTATCTATATACCTATCTACCTATCTATATTTCTCTGTGTCTTTCTCTCTATCTCTCTCACTCTATCTATCTGTCTATCTATTTACCTATCTATCTATCTATATCTCTCTGGTCTCCCCTCTCTTTCCCTCTCACTCTCCTACTATCAAAACCCAAGATAATAGAAAATAAAAAAAATGAAAAAAGAAAAAATAAAAATCTCTTTTTAGGAGAAATGGCCCCTTGGGAAACCATCCACGGGGGGATTCCCCAAACCCACACCCAAAGGGGAAAGAAAAACACTTTAAAACACCTTTGTCAGGGGGGGGGGGTTTTGATAAAATCTCTCAGCCCGATTCTTCGAAAAGGGGGAAAAACTGTGGCCGCTTTTCGGGGATAAGGGATGAAAAGGGAAAAAAGGGGAAAAAAAATTAAAAGTTTTGGTTGTTTTTAAAACCTTTTAATAAAAGAAAATCATCATAAAAAATAATTATAAAAAATTAAAAATTAATAATTATTATTATTGTTTTTTAGAAATTATTATTATTTATTTTTTAAAATTTTATTATTATTATTATTTTATTATTTTTATTTTTATTATTATTATAATTAATTTTTATTTTATTTATTTTTAAATTTATTAATTTTATTATTTTATTTTTTTAATTTTTAATATTTAATCCCAATAATGGGTCAGGGTTTGATTATAAAGAAAATTAAAAATAAAAATTTAAAAATAATTAATGAGATTATAATAATCTTTACTAGCCCTAATTGTTTAATACAAAAAATGTAAAAACAGTAATTTTATAAAAAACACTGATAATACGTTTTAATGTTAACCCAAGG
>NW_023662874.1:0-15600 GCF_015228065.2 Penaeus monodon
TTATTTTTTTTTTTATTATTTTTTTTTTTATTATTTTTATTATTATTTTTTTATTATTTTTTTTTATTATTATTTTTTATTCTTTTTATTTTATTATTTATTATTTTTTATCATTTTTTATTTTCTTATTTTTTTTATTATTATTTTTAAAATTTGTTTTTAATTTTTATTTTGTTTTATTTCTTATTTCATTTTTCTATGATTTGCAAAATAATTTTTATAACGTAATAAATTTCTGTAATAACGTATTAATTAAAATAAAAATATAGATAATTATTATAAAATTTGTTTTTTTGTTTTTTTTTTTTATTAATTTTTGTTGTTATTGTTGTTTTTCCAAAATTTTATATTATAAATGCAAAAATTGCAAAAATAATGATAAAAAATTGCAAAAATGTGATAAAAATTGAATAATTGAAAAAGAAAATTTAATTGCAAAAATGATGATTTAAGGATATAAAGATGTAATAAATGATAGTATTGATGATAATCATGATAATAAGATGATAATAAAAGGAATTGTCCCTATATAAAAAAAAAAGGTAAAAAAAAAATTCCCCAAAAGTCGAAAAGCGGGGAAAATCTGCGAAATTAGCCTTTTGGGGATACTCCAAAAGGGTTTTTTTGATTTCTCTGATGATTTTGGCAATTATTAGGGTAAAAATGATAATAATTACCAAAATCGTATTAATCATTTACAATATGAGGATAAAATGAGAATAAAGAGAATTTTGATAACATTTGATGATTAAATTTAAAGTTATCAATATTATCATTATTATTATTATTATTACTATTATTATTATTATTAAATTTTTAAATTTTTATTATTATTATTTTTTATTATTATTATTATTATTATTTTTATTATTATTATTATTATTATTAATATCGTTATTAATATTATTATTGTTATTATTATCATTATTATCATTTTACTAGTAGTATAATTGCAAAAATAATTATTATAACAGTAAATTACTGTAATAACGATATTAATTTAAAATATGATATAGATAATTTTATAATATCGTTATTATTGTTATTATTATTGTTATTTCTTTTAATTGTTGTTATTATTAGTATAGTTGCAAAGTTATATATTTTAACTGCAATAATTGCAATAATAATGTAAAAAATTGCAATAATGATGATAATAATTGCAATAATGATGAAAATAATTGCAATATGTATATTGCAATAATGATGATAATGATGATGATAATGGTAATATTGATGATAATGATAATAATGATATATAATAGGAATTGTCTCCATATATAAGAAAAAAAGGTAAAAAATAATCCCAAAAGTCGAAAAGCGCAAAATCTAGCGAATATAAAACCTTTTGAGAGTATACTCCAAAATGACGTTTTTTCGATTTCTTATGATTTTGGCAATTATTTGTAATTTAAAGATAATAATTACCAAATGTATTAAACATGACAAAAATTTAGGATAATAAGTGAGAATAAAGAGAATTTTGACAACATTATTATTATTATTATACATTATTATTTTATTATTATTATTTTATTATTATTATTGTTATTATTATTTTGTTATTATTATTATTATTATTATTATTATTATTATAATTATTATTATTATTATTATTATTATATAATTGGGTTATTAATATTATTATTTTTTATTATTATCTTATTATCATTTTTATTTAGTATTTTATATTGCAAAAATGATTTTTTAAAAAGTAAAAATTTAGGGAATAAGATTTTATTAAAATAATGATATAGAAAAATATTATAATACGTTTTTATTGTTATTATTATTGTTATTTCTATTATTAGGGGTTGTTGTTTTAGTAAATTGCAAAATTTATTTTAAAGGGTAGGGCTCATACCTCCCAAAGGGTAGGGGCCCCGGAGCACGGGGAATGCCTGTTTCCTCCCCTGAAAAAGGGCCCCCCTTGCCACGAAAAACGCACCGGGGAACGATTCCTCTTCCTTCTACACTGTACGAGCCCCGGCTGTACAGTGGAAACGGGTCGGCCCTCATCCGGGGGGCCCGGCGGTTTCGCGCCCCCCCAGGGGGCGAGAAGTTGCAACTGTCCCCCCGGAGGTTACCTCCCGGGGCTGGGCACCACGGCCCCAAGGACTCGTTCCCGAGTCAGCAGCACTGACACACACGGGGACCCAAAATCAAGCGCCCGAAATTTCCCCCCAACAACTAGCAGAACTTAACGAAGTCTACCCCGATGTTGATAAAAGACGGTTACCCCCAAAGAAATTTCAAAAAACCCCAGGGGAAAAAAGACGAAAAAAAACCCAAACCCCAAAAACCCTTTGAAGGGAGAAATTTTCTTTCCAAAAACCCCAGTCTACCTCTACAAAAACCATTGTCCCCCCAGACACAAACGAAGAGGACATTGAAAAACTTTTATCTAAAAATTTTTGAAAAAAAAAAAAGTGTGAAAGCCCATAAAAACTTTGATGACACATGACTCAAAGCCAGCTTCACAGTGCCCTGTAAGGGGAAAGGGACATAAAGCCCGATCTTTTTTAAAACCCTCGATGCTTTCCCTGCAATTTTAAAGTGTTTTTAAACAGAAAACAAGTACAAAGCGCGTCAGAATTTTGAAAAGGCAACGCCGCCCAGCTTTTTTTTTTTTAAAACCAGTGACCAAAAAATCGCAAATGTCCAAAAAAATAACCCTAAAAAATGCCCCAAATCTCTCCTCGGACTTTTTTTGGGGAAAATTTAAAAATTCTATTTTGGGAGAGAACCAAAAGACATTTTATGCATAAGTGAAAAAATGGCTCCCCCCAAAAAATGGCCCTTTTTTTTTCATTAATTTTCCCAAAATTTTAAAGTTTATAATTGTGAGCAGGGCGAGGGGAGATTTGTATTATGTGGGGATCCCCTGAAGTAAAACAGGATATCTGCTACAGCAGTTAGCAATCCTGCTGTAGAAGATGTCCTGGTTTACCGTGCAAAGAAACATCCCTTCCTTCTTTTTTTTTGGGGGGCTGTCTTTTGGCCCCCCCATGCTCCCCTCAAATCTTTTGAATACTTGAAAAGGGGGTTTAGAGAAAGCCCTTTAAAAACAGAAACCGCTTTTAAACTTAGGCGCCCCTGAATGAGGTTTTAAAAAATCAAATCAAAAATTAGCTAAAATAAATTAAAGAAAAAAAAATTTAACAAAAAATAGAAAAGCCTACACAAATTAAAAAAACCCCCCTTCTCTTTTTGGATTTAAAAATAACTAACAGACCAAAAACATCATTATTCACTTGGGATGTCACCCCCGGGGTCATGTTGTTTGACAATGAACTTATCACGATGACTTTTAAATTTAAAGAAAAAAAAGCGACCCACCAGTAAAAAAAACTTTTGGGCATTTAAAACACTAAAAACCCTCAACCCTTTCCCTGCAAAGCTTATTTTTCCTAAAAAAAAGTCCCTCTATAAAATATTTCACTGACAGAAAAATGAAACCCCGCCAAGAAACTATCCTTACAAAAGTTTTAAAAAGCAGCATAGGGCACTGGCTCCCTACTTAACACAAACCCCCCCCCCCGTAAAACGTCCTCCTGCCCATGGTTTAAATGACGACATTCAGAGAGCCTTCGCTAGAAAAAATGCCCCCCCAAGCCCTTAAAAGAAACAGAAAGAGGCCGACCTTCAGGTAGTTTAAA
Organism: Penaeus monodon; assembly: GCF_015228065.2. NCBI lineage: Eukaryota > Metazoa > Arthropoda > Malacostraca > Decapoda > Penaeidae > Penaeus > Penaeus monodon. Next base: position 3,660 of record NW_023662874.1, read on the forward strand.
AAGTAAAAAAGAAAATGAAAAAATTTACAAATTCAACGTCCCAAAAAGAAATTATTTCGAAATAAATTCACAAGAAAAAAAGGACAACTCTAAAAAAAATGGAAAATTTTTAAAAAACATTTAGTGCCTTTTACAAAAAGCACCTCACTAATGATTGCAAAAAGGGCCCCCATACAAAGAACCGTTTTTTAAATGATTTTTTTTTTTCAAAAATTGGAAAAAAACTTAGAGCAAAAAAATTGTTTTCTAAGTTAAAACAAAACATAGATGGGGCCCAAGGCTTAAAACAAATTTTTTTTCAGACCCCCAACCAGGGGAAACTTTAGAAAAAACCCCCTTCGTAATAAAACATTTTCCCGCGAAAAAAAATTCTGTAGGGCAGACGGCTTTTGTTTTTTGCGCTTTATCGAGATGGGTCAAACCCTGCAACGTACATTTCTGACGGCCATTATTAACCCTTTTCTTGTTTTTTGTGTTTTTCCGTCGCTTTGGAAACAGGGGAAATAGTAAAAAACCCAATTTTTCAAATGGGGGGGATATAGACGAGGTCAAAAATTTCGCCCTTTTAAACATACTCCCTATTTTTACCCAAAAATTCTTGAAAAAATTATAGCAAATCAACTGAGATTTTCCTGGGGGCCATGCCTTTTATCTAAACACAACTGGTTTTAGAAATTTTATCTTATGAAACCAGCTTTCCCTTGAAAAATTACTGTTTAAAATTTTTAATAAAAAACCTAGACAAAAAAGGGGGGTAAATTTCTCACATTTTATGGGGCCCTTTCTAAGGCTTTTATAGTGCCCAACCATGATTTCTCCTTAACAAATTAGTAAATCAAAAAAATTGATCCCCTTTTTTGGGTTTAAAAAGTTATTTAGATACAAGGCCCCAAATCGAAAGAATCAATAATGATATGTCCTCAAAACAACAATAAAAAAAAACCTTTTTTTTGGGGTTCCGCAAGGCTCTATTTTTTGGTCCGATCCTATTTACAATTTTCATAAATATTTATCCCAATAGGGCCCCTAAATGGGCTTTTTGGGGCTAAAGCCGATGATTCACATTTTTTTCATAGTGACTCAGTAAAAAAAACCCAAACACGTTAATAAGAAAAAACTCAAAATAATCTTACACAAGCCCAAAAATTTTAAATTTTTAAAACAAATGGGGCCCTTAAAAAAACCCACAAAAAACTCAAAGTATATTCATAAAGGGGTCGGGAGAACATAAACTAGAATTCCCAATGGGAAAATCTGAATTTGAAGGCTGCCCCTTTAAAACCCAGCACTTCAGTGAAAAAATCTGGAGACACTTGACAGCTTCTGACCTTTTGACCACACTTACAAAATACACAGGGAAAGGGATGGGGGCCCCCGAAAACTTAAACCTAAGAATCAAATTTAATACTGAAAATAGAACCATGGTTGTGCAAAATCTAGCTCTTAAACAAATTAACTATTGTTTAAAAATTTGGGGACGGGTAAAGACCCAGATGCAAAAGGGGGCAAAAAATTTCAAAACTTTGGGTGGCCAGAGTAGCACTAGGGAATTTTCATTTTAAAATTGATCACATCAACCCCCCCATTTAAAAAAAAAAATTTGGGAAAGGGGTTTAAAAATCAATTTTAAAAGCGCTATGCACCTGTGTATTCATTTACAAAAACATTCATGGAAATTTTCCAAAATGGGTTAAAGCCTTTTCAAACCCTAGGGAACCCCATCCCGGGGTGTTAAAGTCCAAATAAATTTTCCCCTTTTTTTAAAAATTTGAATCCTTAAAAGGGGCACGTCCAAAAGGGAAAAACGTGGACCCCCCCATATGGAACATGTACCCGATTTAAAATAAAAACCTTAACGCATCTTTAATTTTAAAACGAATTAAAAAACACCTTTTTAAAAACACCCAATTTAAATAAAATTTTTATGTAAAGAAAAAAACCATTTTTAAATTTTAAAGAAAAAAGTGTTTTTGACTTTGACTTTTGACCCAATGGAAGTCCCCTTTGGGCCCCGGTGGGGGGGGTTTTAGGTCCCCAAAGAAACTGGGGGAGGGCCCGGGCCAAGGGGGTCCCCCTAAAATGGAGGGGGCCCAGTAGGGATAAAACAAAAAGGCTTCCTGGTGCACCAAGGCCTTTTGAGGGGGAAAGGGGCACCCACCCCCGGTTCATTCCATCTTTACCAGGGAGAACTCTCCCACGTGTGGTTTTTTCCGTGGGGTGGGATCCCCCCTAAATTTCCAGGAAAACCAAAGGGGGCCTGGGGGTTAACGATGCTGCACGCGGGGCCCTGCCGCTACAAAACAAACCTTTTTTGGTCCCCTTCCGGAAGGGGCCATTTTGCCCTCATCCCTCACGGGTGACCCCTCCAGTATGGGTGCCCTCTGGTCCGGCTCACCAGATCAGGGGGACCTCAAGCCCCCCCACCGCGGCGGCGGCTTCCATTAGTCAAAGCAAATCAAAGTCAAAACACTTTATTCCTTTAAATTAAAATGGTTTTTTTTTACATAAATACTTTATTTTTACATCTGTGTTTTTAAAGAGGTGTTTTTTTAAATTTCTTTTTAAAATTAAAGATGCTGTTAAGTTTCTTATATATGGGGTATCAGTTCCATATCGGGGGTCCAGTTTTTCCTTTTGACGGGCCCCTGTATAGGTATTCGATCTTTAAAAAAAAGGGGAAAATTATTGACTTCGGACCCCTATGTTTTCCCCTACGGTTTGTAAAGGCATTAACCTTTTTGGGAAAATTCCCATGAATGTTTTTGTAAATGAATACACATGTGTCTAGCTGCATTTAGTTTTATTTTTTAACCTTTCAATTTTTTTATATGGGGGTGATGTGATAAAGTTTACGATATTACCTATGTACTCTGGGCAAAGTTTTTGTAATTTTTGCACTTTTTGCATCTGGGTCTTGTTAGCCATCCCCAAATGTTTAAAACAATATTTAATTATGCTTAGAGCTAATTTTTGCACAACCATGATTCTATTTTCGGTGTTTTTGATTTCTTATGTGTTAAGATATATAGGGTACCCACTACCTTCCGTGTATTTTGTCAAGTGTGGCTAAAAATGTCATGAAGCTGTTAAGTGTACCCTGATTTTTCACTGAAGTGCTCGGTTTAATAGAGCACCTTTAAATTTCAAATACGGTCTTTGGGGGAATTCTGCTATTTTTCGCCGACTACCTAGAATACTTGATTTTTTTTGGGGGTTTAGTTTAAGGCCTTTTGTGTAAATTGATTTTGCTTGGTAAGATAGTTGAGTGTTTCTTTTTAAACGTGTTTGGGTTGTTTACTGATCACTATGAAGAAACTGTGAATCATCGGCGTCTGCCTAAAGACGTTATGGGGCATTTTTGAAAAATCATTTATAAAAATTGAAAATAGGATCGGACCAAAAAATGGGCCTTTGGGGAAACCCCAAAAAGGTATTTGTTTTTTTTTTGGACATATCATTTTTGTTTCTTCCCGTTTGGGGCCCTTGTATCTAAAAAACTTTTCCCCAAAGGATCATTTTATGATTTCTAATTTTTTTAAGGAAAAATACAGGTTGACACAAAACCCTTTAGAAAGGTCGCATAATGGAGAAAATTTTCCCGATTTTTGCTATTTTTTATTTAAATTTCATCATAATTTGCGTAAAGCTGTTTCATAGAAACCATTTCTAAAACATGTTGTGTTTTAGAAAATAAGCATGGCCCTCCGGAAACTCGTCATTTGATTTGCTAAAATTTTTCAAGAATTTTTGGGAAAAGATAGGGATATAGTAATAGGGCAAATAATTTTTGACATCGTCATATCCCCGTTTTGAAAATTGGTTTTTACTATACCATTTTTCCCAAAAGCGAGGGAAGACACCATAACAGGAGAGGTTTTTAATAATACCGTCGATAATGTACATTTCGGTAGCTATCCTGAAAAAAGCCAAAGAAAATCCCTGCTCCTACAGCATTTGTTTCGCGAAGATGTTTTTTACGAAGATGATTGTTTTCTATGTTAAATGGTTGTGGTCAAAAAAATTAGTTGAAACCCTTTGCCCGATCTATGTTTTGTTGTAATTTAAAGCAATTGTTTCCAAAATTATTTTCCAAATTTTTTAAAAAAAAAGTTTTAAAATTGCGGTTCTTTGTAGGGGCCTTATCTCATTATGAGGTGCTTTTTGAAAGGGCACATGTTTTAAAAATTTTTCCATTTTTTTAGAGTTGCCCTTATTTTCTTGATTTATTTTAAAAAAAATTTTTTTTTGCACGTTAATTGTAATTTTACATTTTCTTTTTGACTTTATAATCTACCTAAAGGGGCGGCCTCATTTCTGTTACTTTTAAGGGGCTTGGGGGGCTGTTTCTATCGCGAATGGCTCTCTGAATGTCGTCTTTTACCATGGAGCAGGAGGACTTTTTGACGGTTCGTGTTACGTAGGAGCCAGTGCATAAATGCTGCTTTTAATAACTTCTGTAAGGATAGTTTTTGGGCGTTTACATTATCTTCATTGAATTTTGATGAGTACTTTTCTTTAGACAAGTAAGCTCGCAGAAAGATTGGGGGTTTTATAGTGTTTGAAATCGCGAAAAGTTTTTATTACTGGTGGTCGCTTGTTTTTTTTATATTTAACGTCATCGTGATAAGTTAGGGTCACAACATGACCGGATGACATCGAGTGAATAATGATTTGGTTTTGTTATTATTAAACCCCCAGGAAGAGGTTTTTTTCTTAATTCGGGGGTAGGCTTATCTATTATTTGTTCAAATTTATTTTCTTTTCATCTTAGTAAAATTAGCATTAGATTTTTTTAAATCACATTCAGGGCGCCCAAGATGATAAGGCGGGTTTTTGTTTTTTAAAAACTTTTTCAAAAACCCCTTTTTAATGTATTCAAAAAGATTCAGAGGTAATGGGGGTGCCTAAGCACGCCCAAAAATAAAAGAAGGAACATGTTGCTTTGCACGGGAACCCGACACTTCTACAGCGTATTGCTAACTGCTGTAGCAGATATCCTGTTTGACTTAGGGTATCCCCTCTATATACTACTCCTCCTCCTCGCCCTGCATCACTTTAAACTTTTAAAAAATTTTGGGAAATTAATGAAATTTTGTCCATTTCCTGGTGGGCCATGTTTCACTTATGCATAAAATGTCCCATGGTTTTTTTTCCTCAACTAGCATTTTAATTTCCTCAAAAAGTCCGAGGAGATTGACATTTTATGCTCTATTTTTGGCTTTCGATCTGGTCACTGTAAACCCGACGGCGTTGCCCGTCAAACATTTGATCCGCTTGTATTGTTTTTTTGTTTAAGAAAACTTTAAAATTGTCGGGGAAAACATCAGAGCCCATAAAAAGATCGGGCTTTATGTCCTTTCCCCCTTTCAGACACTGTGAAAATTTTGGGTATAGTCATGGTCATACTGTCTATGGGGGTTTTACACTTAAAAGTTTTCAAACTTTTTAGATAAATGTTGTTTAAAGTCCTCTTGTTTTTTGTCTGGGGTGACAACTGGTTATGTAAGGTAGACGTGTTTGGACGATCTGCTCCCCCTTTAACGGCTTTGGTTTTTTGGTTTTCTCTGTCTTTTTTCTCGGTTTCTTGATATTACTTTGGTGTAACCGTCTTCATCACATCTTGGTAACTTCGTTCGTTCTGCTAGTTGTTGGTGTGACATTTTTGTCTGCTTGATTTTGCTCACGTGTTGTCATGCTGCACTCGGCAACCGAGCCTTGCCCGCCGTGGTGCCCAGCCACAGCAGTAAACCCCCGGGCGCAGTTGCAACTTCTCGCGCCTGGGGGGGGCGCGAACCGCCCACCCCTCGGTGAGAGGCCGCACTTTTCCACTGTATAACCCGGAGGCTGTACAGTTATGAAAAAAGGAATCGTCCAGGTGCGTTTGCGCGGGCAAAGGGGGCCCTTTTTCAGGGGACTCAGGCATTCCCATGCTCCGGCGCACTTGCTAGGTATGGGTCCCAATAAATATAATTTTCAATATACTATAACACAAAATAAAAATAGAAAAACAAAAATAAAAAAATTAAAAAGATATTATAAAAATTATTATTCATTATTTTTTAATATCGTTTTACAGTAATTATTACGTTAATAAATTTTTTGCAATTATACTCTAGTAAAAATGATAATAATGTAATAATAAAAATAAAAAAATTAAAAACGTTTATAATAATAAAATAAAAATTTAAAATAATATAAAGATAATAATAATAATAATAAAAATTTAAAAAAAAATATTAATATATCAAAAGTTTTCAAAATTCTCTTTTTCTCACTTTACCTCTTATTGTCATGATTAAAACATTTTTGGGAAATTTTTCATTTTTACCCCCAATAATTGCCAAAACCTCAGAAAATCGAAAAAAAGTCATTTTGGGTATACTCCAAAAGGAAAATTTCGTAGATTTTTCCGCTTTTTCGACTTTTGGGGAATTATTTTCTTTTACCTTTTTTTTTTAAAATGGAGACAATTCCCATTTTTATCACATTTTATCATGTTATCATCATATTTCATTATACATCTTATCAAAATTTTTTGCAAATTTTTATCACATTATTGCAATTATTATCATCATTATTTCAAATTTTTTCATCATTATTTCAATTTTTATCATTATTATTGTATTATTGCAGTTTAATATATAACTTTGCAAATATACTAATAAAACAACATAATAAAAAAAATAACAAAAATATAAAAAAAATAAAAGATATTATAATAATTATCTATATCATTATTTTTTTTAATATCGTTATTACAGTAATTATTACTGTTTAATAATTATTTTTTTAAATTAACTACTTAAAAAAGATAATAAAGATAATAATAAAAATAATGTACAAGATTAAAAAACAATAATAATAAAATAATAATAATAATAATAATAAAAATAATAAATAATAATAGTAATAATAAAAATAATAAAATAATATTGATAATATTAATAATCATCAAAGTTTCAAAAAAATTTTCCTTTTTTCTCACTTTTATCCTCATTATTGTCATGATTAAAACGTTTTTGGGAAAATTTTTATCTTATTACCCTAATATTTCAAAATCATCAGAGAAAACGAAAAAAAGTCATTTTTAGTTACTCTAAAGGCTTTTTCGCTAGATTTTTCCCCTTTTTCGACTTTTGGGGAAATTTTTTTTTTACCTTTTTTTTTTTACTATGGAAAATTCCTGTTTTACTCATTATTTTTAGATTTTCATCAATATTATATTATCTCATCATTACATCTTATTGCAATTATCATCTCATTATTGCAATTTATCATTTTGCAATTTTTATCATCATTATTGCAAATTTTTACATCATTTTTGCAATTTTATATCATTATTTCAATTATTTTCATTTTTATTGCAATTTTGCAGTTATAAATATAAATTTTTCAACTATACTAATACAACAACAAAAATAATAGAAATAAAATAAAAATAAAAAAAATAACGTATTATGATAATTATCTATATCATTATTTTTAAATTTTATCGTTATTACAGTAATTATTTTGTTAAAATTAATTTTTTCAATTTTATACTAGTAAAAATGATAAAAGAAATAATAACAATAATAATTTAAAAACGATAAATGATAAAATAATAATAATTAAAGATAATAATAAAAGAGATAAAATAATAATAATAATAATAATAATAATAATAAAAATATAAAATAATAATAATAATAATAAAAAAATTTAAAAATAATAATAGAAAATAATAATAAAAATAATATTGATAAATTTAAAAATTTAAAATTCAAATGTTTCAAAATTCTCTTTATTCTCACTTTTATCCTCATTATTTCTGATTTAAAACGATTTTTTAATTATTATCATTATTTCCCTAATAATTGCCCAAAAACATCAGAGAAATCGAAAAAAAATCATTTTGGAATATATTCTCAAAAGCTATATTTTGCTAGATTACCCGGTTTTTCGACTTTTGGGAAAATTTTTTTTCTTTTACCTTTTTTTTTTTTTTATATATGGGCATTCCCGTTATTTTCATCATTTTTCATATTTTTCATCAAATTTTCATTTCATCATCATTTCCATTTTTGCAATTATTCATTATTATTGCAATTATTGCAGTTTTAAAAATAAATTTTTAAAATATACTAAAACAACAACAATAAAATAGAAATAAAAATTATTAACAAAATAACGATATTATAATAATTATCTATTCTTTTTTTTATTTTACGTTTTTACGTAATTATTACTGGTTTTTAATTTATTTTTTGCAATTTATACTAGGAAAATTAATAATGATAATAATAAAAAATAAAAATGTTAATAACGATATTATAATAATAATATAAAAATGATAAAAATAATAATGATAAAATAATAATATAAAAATAATAATAAAATAATAATAAAAATAATAACAATGTAATAATAATATAATGTTTATAATATTGATAAATTATAAACATCAAATTTTCAAAATTCTCTCTATTCTGCTTTTTCCTCCCTTATTGTCCATGATTAATACGATTTTGGTATTATTTTAATCATTCCCTAATAAAATTTCCAAAATTCAGAGAAAACGAAAAAAATTCATTTTGGAGTATACTCTCAAAAGGGATATTTCGATAGTTTTGCCCTTTTTTGATTTTGGGGGTTATTTTTCTTTTCCTTTTTTTTTTTATTATATGGAGACAAATTTCCCGTTATTATCATCATTATTATCATGATTATCATCTATTTCATTATCATCATTATTGCAATTATTTCATATTTTGTTATTATTTTCACATTATTACAATTATTATCATTATTATTCAATTATTATCATCTTTTTGCAATTATTATCATCTTATTGCAATTATTACTTTTTATTTCAATTATTTTCATTATAATATATAATTTTGCAACTATAATAAAACAAACAATAATAAAGAAATAAAAATAATAAAACAAAAATAACGATATTAATAATTATCTATACCCTTATTTTAATTAATATGTTATTAAGAATTATTACTGTTAAATAATTTTTTTTGCAATTATATATAGTGAAATGAAAAATGATATAATAAAAATAAAAATACTAATAAAGATATTTAATAATAATTATAATAAAATTTTAAAAAATTGATTAATAATAATAAAAATAATAATAATAACAATAAAAAAAAAAACAATAATAATAATAAAAATAAAAATAAAAAAAAATAATATAATAAATTTAAAAAAATGATAATTTGCAAATTTAAAAATCAAATGTTTCAAAGTCTCTTTATTCTCCCTTTTTTCATCATTTAGTCAGGGCTAATACGATTTTTGGGAATTATTATTTTATTATTACCCTAATAATTTCCAAAATCCAAGAAATCGATTTTGCCGCTTTTCGACTTTTGGGAAAATTTTTTTCTTTTACCTTTTTTTTTAAATTTTATAGGGACAATTTTTTGTTATTTCTCATTTTTATCTGATTATCTCAATATTACATTATCACAAAATACTATTATTTCAATTATTGCAATTATTATATCTTATTTCAATTATTACATCATTATACAATTATTATCATTATTTTTTTTCAATTATTGCAGTTATAATTAATTTTGGAAATATACTAATAACAACAACATAATAATAGAAAAAACAAAAATAAAGATTTATTTAATTTTTTATATCATTATTTTAAATTTAAAATCGTTTTACAGTAATTTTACTGTTATAATAATTATTTTTGCAATTATACTATAGAAAAAGAAAATAATGTAAAAAAAAATAATAAATTTAAAAACATATTATAATAATAATAAAAATTAATGAAATAATAAAGATAATAATAATAATAATTAAATAATAAAACTAAAAAATAAAAATAAAAATGAAATAGAATAATAATTAATAATAAAAATAAAATATTTTTTAATATTAAAAAATCATCAAAAGTTATCAAAAATTTTCTTTAAACTCACTTTTATCCCCCATTAAATTTTCATGTTAATACTTTTTTTTGGTAATTATTATCATTATTCCCTAATAATTGCCAAAATAAACAGAAAATCGAAAAACCATTTTAGTATATTCTCAAAAGGCTATATTTCGCTAGTTTTGACGCTTTTTCGACTTTTGGGGAATTTTTTTTTTTACCTTTTTTTTCTTATATATGGGGACAAATTTCCCTTTTTTATCATCATTATTATTGAATATCATCAATATTATGATTTCATCATCATTACATCATTTCACATTATTGCAATTTTATCATCATTATTGCAATTATTATCACATTTTGCAATTTTATCATTTTATTGCTTATTCAGTTATAAAATTAATTTTACACCTATACTAATAACAAAAAAAATAATAAAAGAAATAACAAAAATAATCAATATTAAAAATTATAATAACGAATTTAATAATTATCTATTCAATTTTAATTATACGTTATTAAGTAAATTTTTCTGTTATAAAAATTTTTTTTTGCAATTTACACTAGTAAAATGATAAAATGATAATAAAAAATAATATATAAGAACGTATTTAAAAAAAATAATAAAAATAATAATGATAATAAAAATATAATAATAAATAATAATAATAATAATATAAATAATAATAATAATAATAATAATAATATAATAATAATAATAATAATCAATAATATTAATAATAATAATAATATATAATTTAATAATCAAATTTAAAATTCTCTTTATTCTCACTTCCTCATTCTTCATGATTTATACATTTTGGTATTATTATCATTATTACCCGTAATAATTCAAATCATCAGAGAAATCGAAAAATCATTTGGAATATTCTCAAAAGGCATATTCGATGATTTTGTCTTTTCAAGGCTTTTGGGAATTATTTTTTTCCTTTTTTTTTGGATATTTTAAAACCTGTTTTATTCATTATTCATGAATATCACAATATTATGATTATCATCTTATTATCATATTATTCAATTTTAATTTATTATTGCAATTATTATCTTATTATTGCAATTATATCATTATTATTTCATTATTATATAATTAATACTTGCAACTATATAATAACAACAGAATAATAATGAAATAACAATAATATAATAATAATAACGATATTATAATATTATATATCATTTTTTAAAATTTAAAATGTTTTACAGTAATTATTACTGTTATATAATTATTTTAAACTATACTAAAATAAATAATATAATAATAACAATAATAATATTAATAAATGATAATATTAATTAATAATTAATAATTATAAAATAATAATAAATACATTAATAATAAATATTTAAAATAATAATATAATATAATAATATAATAATAATAATGATATATTTAATATAATAAATCATCAATGTTATCAAAATTCTCTTATTCTATTTATAATCATTATGTCATTTATACGATTTGGTAATATTATCATTATTACCCTAATAATTGCAAAATAATCAGAGAAATCGAAAAAACGTCATTTTGAGTATACTCTCAAAAGGCTATATTTCACAAATTGCCCTTTTTTCGACTTTTGGGAATTATTATCTTTTACTTTTTTATTATTTTGGAGAAATTCCTGTTATTATTCATTATTTCTCAGATAATATCAATATATCATTATCATCTCATTATCATCATATTATCATTTTCATCATTGTATTCATTTAATTATTTTTTTGCCAATTTTATATATTATTGAGAATTCTTTATTAATTCATTTATCATATTATTCAATATACTATACAACACATTAATATATACATATATCAATATACATATTATTGCAATAATTATCATCATTATTTAATATATCTTATTATGAATTATTCAGTTATAATAATATTTTGCAATATACTATAAAAAATAATAATAGAAATAACAAAATAATAAATAATAACGATTTATTATTATATATATTGAATAATATGTTATAAGAATTTTTTTGTTATAAATTATTTTTAAAATAATACTAT
>NW_023662875.1:0-15600 GCF_015228065.2 Penaeus monodon
AAAATATCATAACTGTAATAATAACAATAATAATAATAATTAGTATAATTATAATAATACTAATTGTTATAATATTGTTATTAATATTATTATTGTTATTTCTATCATTATTATTATTTTTACTGGTAGTATAATTGTAAAAATAATTATTATAACAGTAATAATTACAGTAACAACGATATTATTAAAATAATGATATAAATAATGATTATAAAAATGTTATATTGTTATTATTATTGTTATTACTATTATTATTGTAGTTGTTATTAGTATAGATTTACAAATATATATTATAACTCAATAATTGCAATAATAATGATAACAATTGCAATAATGATGATAATAATTGCAATAATGATGATAATAATAATGATGATGATAACGATAATAATGATGATAATCATGATAATAATGATGATAATAACAGGAATTCGGTCCATATATAATAAAAAAGGTAAAAGAAAAACATCCCAAAAGTAAAAAAAACGGAAAAAATCTAGCGAAATATAGCCTTTTGAGAGTAACTCCAGAATGACGTTTTTTCCATTCTTTTGAGGAATCTGGGCAAAATTTTTAGGGTAATAATGATAAATAATTATTAGAATTCTATTAATGAGACAATAATGATGAAAAAAAGTGAGAATAATGAGTATTTGGATAACATTTCATGGTTATTAATATTATTACTATTATTTTCATTATTATCATTTTTATCATATTATTGTTGTTGTTATCATTATTATTATTATTATTATTGTATTATTTATTCCTTTAATTATCATTATTATTGCCAAAAAATATATTATAACTGTAATAATAAAAATAATAATAATAATAAGTATAATTATAATAATGCTAATTGTTATAATATTGTTATTAAAAATTATTATTGTTATTATTATCATTAATTTTTTTTCTTGGGAGTATAATTGTTAAAATTATTATTATAAGAGTAAAATTAAAGTAATAACGATATTCATTAAATAATGATATAAATAATGATTTTAAAAACGTTATTATTTTATTATTTTTGTTATTACTATTATTATTGTAGTTGTTATTAGTATAGTTGTAAAAATATATATTATAACTGCAGTAATTGCAATAATGATGATAATAATTGCAAATAATGAAGATAATGATGATGATAATGATGATAAGATGATGATAACGAAACAATGATGATAATCATGATAATAATGATGGATAATAACAGGAATTGTGTCCATAATAATAAAAAAAAAAGGTAAAGAAAAAAAAATCACAAAAGTGAAAAGGCGGCAAATCTAGTGAAATATATCCTTTTGAGAGTAGACTTGAAAATGACGTTTTTTCCATTCATTTGAGGATTCTTGGATATTTTTAGGGTAATAATGATAATAATTACCAGAATTCTATTTATCATGACAAAATGATGATAAAAGTGAGAATAAAGAGAATTTGGATAACATTTGATGGTCATAATATATTATTATTATCATTATTATTATCATTATTATCATTTTATTATTATTATTATTGTTATTATTATTATCATTATTTTTATTATTACTTTAATTATTAGTATTATTGCCAAAAAATATATTTTAACTGTAATAAATAACAATAATAATTTAAAAATAAGATAATTATAATAATACGAATTGTTATAATATTGTTATTGATATTTTTATTGTTATTATTATCATTATTTATTTTCTGGTAGTTTTAATTGTAAAAATAATTATATAACAGTAATAATTACAGTAATAACGAATTAATTAAAATTAATGAATAAATAATGATTATAAAAACGTTATTATTGTTTTTTTATTTATTGTTATTACTATATTATTGTAGGGTTTTTATTAGTTAGATGTAAAAAATATATATTATAACTGCAATAATTGCAATAATAATGATAATAATTGCAATAATGATTTTAATAATTGCAATAATTGATGATAATGAAGATGATAATGAGGATAATGATGATAATGATGATGACAACGATAATAAAAGATAATAATCATAATAATAATAATGATAATAAGAGGAATTGGTCCATATATAATAAAAAAAGGTAAAGAAAAAAATCCGAAAAGTCGAAAAAGCGGGAAAATCTAGCGAAATATAGCCTTTTCGGAGTAGACTAAAAAATGACGTTTTTTCCATTCATTTGATAATTCTGGCAATATTAGGTAATAATGATAATAATTAAACCCGAATTCTATTAATCATGACAATAATGATGATAAAAGTGAGAAATTTAAAAGAATATGGATAATATTTGATGATTGCTGATATTATTACTATTATCATTATTATTATCATTATTTCATTATTATTATTATTATTATTATTATTATATCATTATTATTTATTATTATTTATTATTATTATTATTACTTTAATTTAGTATTATTACCAAAAAATATATTATCACTGTAATAATAAAAATAATAAATAATAATAAGTATAATTATAATAATATGAATTGTAAAAATATTGTCATTAATATTTTTATTATTATTATTATCATTATTATTATTTTACTGGTAGTATAATTATAAAAATAATTATTATAACAATGATAATTACAGTAATAACGATATTAATTAAAATAAGATATAAATAGTGATTATAAAAAACGTTATTAATTTTATTATTATTATTATTACTATTATTATTATATAGTTGTTATTATTTATATATGTAAAAATACTATTATAACTGCAATAATTTGCAATCATAATGATAATAATTGCAATAATAATGATAATAATTGTAATAATAATGATAATGATGATGAAACGATAATAATGATGATAATTCAGTAAAAATGATAATAACAGGAATTATGTCCATATATAATAAAAAAAAAAGGTAAAAGAAAAATAATCCCAGAAGTCGAAAAAAGCGGCAAAATCTAGCGAAATATAGCCTTTGAGAGTAGACTCCAAAAGGGACGTTTTTTCCATTCTTTTGATGATTCAGGCAAATATTAGGGTAATAATGATAATGATTACCAGAATTCTATTAATCATGACAATAATGATGATAAAAGTGACAATAAGAGAATTTGGATAACATTTGATGATTATTAATATTATTACTATCATCATTATTATTATCGTTATTATCATTATTATTATTATTAATATTATTACTTTAATTATTGAGTATTGCCAAAAATTATATTATAACTGTAATAATAGCAATAATAAAAATAATAAGTATAATTATAGATAATAAGTATAATTATATAATACTATTGTTAATAATATATGTTAATTATCTTATTATTGTTATTATTAGCATTATTATTAATTTTACTGTATATTATTGTAAAAATCATTATTAAATAGTAATAATTCAGTCATAACGATATTTAATTGAAATAATGATATAAATAGTGATTATAAAACGTTATATTGTTCTTATTATTGTTATTACTATTATTATTGTGTTGTTATTAGTATAGATTTTGTAAAATTATGTATTATACTGCAATAATTGTCAATAATAATGAAATAATTGCAATAATGATCATAATAATTGCAATAATGGATGATAATATGATGATTATGTGATATGTTAGATACGAGAATAGGATGAATAATCATGATAATAATATGATACTAACAGATTGTGGTCCATAATAATAAAAAAGGTAAAGAAAAAAAATCGCAAAGTCAAAAAGCGGAAAAATCTAGCGAAATATGCCCTTTTGAGACTATACTCCAAAATGACGCTTTTCCATTCATTTGATGCTGTCTGCATTATTAGGGACATAAGACTAATAATTACAGAATTCATATCATGAAATAATGATGAAAAAAAGTGAAATAAGAGAATTTGGATACATTGGAATGATTATAATATTATGGAAGTACTATTATCAATTTTTATTATGTAATTAATTATCATATTTTTCTTATGATTATTATTCTTTTCATTATTATTATTATTATTATTATTATTATTAAGATTCTTTAATTATTAGTATTAGTCAAAAATATATTAACTGTAATAATCACAATAATAATCATAATAAGTATATATTATGATAATACTAATTGTTATAATATTGTTATTAATATTTTAATTGTTATCTTATCATTATTATTATTTTTAACTGGTAGTATATTGTAAAATAATTTATTATAACAGTAAAATAATTACAGTATCAACGATATTAATTGAAATAATGATATAAAATAATGATTATAAAAACGTTTTTATTGTTCTTATTATTGTATTTAAATATTCTTATAGTAGTTGTTATTAGTATAGTTAAAATTAATATATCATAACTGCAATATTGTAATAATAATGATTAATAATTGGCAATAATGAGGATAATGATTATGATAATGAGGTAATGATGATATTATGATGATACGATAATAATTATGATATCATATCATAATGATGAAATAATACCATGAATTGTGTCCATATATAATAAAACAAAAGGTTAAAAGAAAAAAAAAAGCAAAGTCGAAAAGGCGCTACAATCTAGCGAAATATAGCCTTTTGAGAGTAGACGCCAAATGACGTTTTTTCATTCTTTTGATGAATTCTTGGCAATTATTGGGTAAAATATAATATTACCAGAATTCTATAATCTGACAATATGATGATAAAAGTTGAGAATAAAGAGAATTGGATCGACATTTGATGATTTTTAATATTATTAGTATTATCACTATTATTATCAGTATTATCATTGCATTATTATTATTATTATTATTATTATTTAATTATTATTTTACTATTTTTTATTATTATTATTATTTATTATTATTATTATTCTTATTGTTATTACTTTAATTATTAGTATATTTCCAAAAAGATATACCTATAGTTGTTAGATAAACATAATAATAATATAAGTATAATTTATAATAATACTAATTGTATAATATCGTTAGTTAATATTATTATTGTTTTAGTATCATTATATTATTTTTACTTAGTATAATTGTTAATAATTTATTATAACAGTAATACTTACAGTAATAACGAATTCATTGAAATAATGATATAAATAATATTATGAAAATGTTATTATTGTTATTATTATTGTTATTACTATTATTATTGTAGTTTTATTAGTATAAAGTAAATATATATTTTAACTGGCAATAAATTTGCAATAATAATGATAATAATTGCAATATAATGTTGATAATATAGCAGTAATGATGTTAATAATTGCAATAATGATGAGCATGATGATGATAATGAATGATAATGATGAATAATGATGAAGATCACGATAATAATGCATGGATAATCATGATATATGATGATAAATAACATGATTGTGGTCCATATATAATAAAAAAAAGTAAAGAAAAAATTCCAAAAGTCGAAAAGCTGCCAAAATCTAGCGAAATTTTAGCCTTATGAGAGTAGACTCCAAATGACTTTTTTTCCATTCATTTGATGATTTCTGGCAATTATTGGGGTAATATTGATAATAATTAAGAAAAATTCCTATGAATCATGACATACATGATGATAAAAAGTTGAGAATAAAGAAGAATTTGGTAAATTTGATGATTATTAATATTATTACTATATCATTATTATTATCATTATTATCATTATTATTTTATTATATTATTATTATTATTATTATTTATTATTAGTGATTATTATTTAATTATTAGTATTATTGCCAAAAATATATTATAACTGTAATATAACAATAATAATAAGAATAATAGGTCTAATTTATAATAATCTAATTGTTCTAATATTGTTTATATTATTCATTTTTGTCATTATTATCATTATTATTATTTTTACTGGTATTATAATGTTAAAATAAGTATTGTACAGTAATATTACAGAAACGAGATTAGTTGAAATAGGATATAATTAATGATTATAAAAACTTATTATTGTTATTATTCTTGTTTATTACTATTATTATTTGTAGTTGTTATTAGTATAGTGTAAAATTATATATTGTAACTGCACTAATTGCAATAATAATTGAAATAATTGCAATAATGATGATAATAATTGCAATAATGATGATAATAATGATGATAATGATGATAAATGATGATAATGATATGATAACGATAATAGATGATAAATCATGAGAATACTGATGATATAACAGGATTTTGTCCATATCTAATAAAAAAAGGTAAAAGAAAAAAAAATCCCAGAAGTCGAAAAGCAGCCATCTAGGGAAATATACCCTTTTTAAGTAAGACTCCAAAATGCGTTTTTTTTCATTCATTTGATGATTCTGCTAATTATTATGGTAAAATGATAATTGATTACCATAATTCTAATAATCATGACAATAATGATAATGAGATGAGAATAAAGAGAATTTGGATAACAGTTGATGATTATTAAATTATTAATATATCATTATTATATCATTATTATCATTATTATTATTATTATCATATATTATTATTATTATTATTATATATTTATTATTAATTAATTTTATTAATTATTATTATTATTATTATTGATTATTATTACTTTTAACATTATTAGTATGATTGCCAAAAAATATATTCATAACTGTAATAATAACAATAGTAATAATAATAATAAATTATATATCTAATGTTATAATATTGTTAATTAATATTTTATATTGTTATTTAATTAATCCTTAATTATTATTTTTACTGGTAGTATAATTGTAAAATAATTATTATAGCAATAAATACTTACAGTAAATAACGATATTAATTGAATAATGATATAAATATGATTATAAAACGGTTTTTAAATTGGGGGGGTTTTATTATTGTTATTACTATTATTATTGTAGTTGTTGTTAGTATAGATGTAAAACTATATTTGAACTGCAAATAATTGCAATAATTAACGATAATAATTTGGCAAGAATTGATGATTACTAATTGCGAATAATTGATGATAATGATGATGATAATGATGATACTGTGATGCTACGACTAATAATATGAGATCATAATAAAAGATGTATAATACAGGAATTGTGTCCATATATAATAAAAAGGTAAAAGAAAAAAATCCTAAAAAGTGGAAAGCGGCAAAATCTAGCGAAATATAGCCTTCTTGAGAGTAGACTCCAAAATGGACGTTTTTTGCCATCATTTGATGATTCTGGCAATTGAGTAGGGTAAAATGATATATTACCCCAGAATTCATTATCATGACAATAATGATGAGAAGTGAGAATAAAGAGAATTTGGATAAACTTTGATGATTATTAATAATTATTAAGTATTATCATTATTATCATTATCGTTATTATTATTTTATTTTATTATATTTATTATTATTATTATTATTATTATTATTATCATTATTATTTTACTTATCCAGTATTATTGCCAAAATATATTATTAACTGGGCAATAATGGGGCAAATAATAATGATAATAATTGTAATACTTGATGATAATAATAAGCAATAATGATGATATTGATTACAATAAGATATATGATTAGTAATAATAATGATAATGATTATACTGATGATGATAACGATAATTAAATGGGATGATAATCATGATATAATGATTAATAATCCAGAACTTGTGTCCATAATATAATAAAAAAAAGGTAAAAGAAAAAAATCCCAAAATCGAAAAACCTGCAAAATCTAGCGAAATTTATCCTTTAGAGAGTATACTACAAAATGACGTATTTTCCCATTCATTTGATGATTCTGGCATTATTAGGTAATAATGATAATATTACCACATTCTATTATCCTGACAATAATGATGATAAAAGTTGAGCATAAAGGAATTTAATAACATTTGATGATTATTAATATTATTACTATTCATCATTATTATTATCATTATTGTCTTATTATATTATTATTATTTTATTATTATTATTATTATTATTATTATTATTATTATTATTATTATTACTTTAAGTTAGTAGTAATTATGCCAAAAAATATTTTAGAACTGTAATAATACCATAATAATAATAAACGTGTAAATGTATATAAAAACTAATTGTTAATATTGTTTATTATATTATTATTGTTATTATGTATCCTTATTGTTATTTTTTACTTGGTAGTATAATTGTAAAATATTATTATAACGTAATAATTACAGTAATAACATATTAATTGAAATAATGATATAAATATGAATAAAAAACGTTATTATTGTTTCTTATTATTGTTATTGTCTATTATTATTGTATTGTTATTAGTATAAGCTGTAAAATTATATATTATCACTGCAATATTGCAATAATAATGAAATAATTGCAAATAATGATTTCAATAATAATTGCAATAATGATGATAATGATGATGATTAATGATGATAATGAAGGATGATAACGATAATAATGATGAAATCATGATAATACATGGATGATAATAACAGGCGTTTGTCACTCCCCCATATATAATAAAAAGGTAAAATAAGAAAAATCCCAAAGTCTAAAAAGCGGCAAAATCTGTGAAATATACCTTTGAGATAGACTCCAAAATGGCGTTTTTTTCCATTCATTTGATGATTCCTGGCAATTATTAGTGTAATAATGATAATATTACCAGAATTCTATTAATCATGACAAATTGGGTGGAATTTTGATAAAAATAAAAGAAGAGAATGTGGATAACATTTTGATGATTATTAATATTACATTATCATTATTATTATTCATTATTATCATATATTATTTGTTTAAAAATTTATTGTGATTATTATTATTATTATTATTCTTCTTATTATTGTTTTATTGTTATTATTATTATATTTTATTCTTATTACTTTAATTATTAGTATTAATTGGCCAAAAATATATTATAACTGTAATAAAATACAATAATATAATACTAACATAATTATAATAATACTAATTGTTTATGTAGTGAAATTCGCCCTCAGACGGAAGAATGGATGGAAGAGTTACCCGCTTCCGCTTGCTAACATGTTGGCCGTCCAAGACGGTATAATAACGGTCCAGGAGATGGGGAGAGGATGTCTTTATGATTGTCTTCGGCTATTTGTGTTATATGTGATAAGTTTCTGTCTTTTATTAGTTTAGTAAATTCTATCCACGTTTTCTTTGGTTTATCCATCTGTATTGTAGAGCACATTATGGTGTCCCCTGGGGCTATATAGTATGGAGTTCTTCTTTGTATCATTCATTTTAACTAAACTACATTACTTTTTTATGGCAGGCTTGACAACATGGCCTTTTTAAAGAAGTAATATCTTCATTTCGGAAAGGGAAGAACGACACCGCCCTCTTTGAGAGGAATGCACCTGCTCCTGGTTGCCCGAGATTTCCCCTCTTAATATCTCTTACTTGTGGGGAGGTGTATATATATAGGCCGGGCAGCCAGGTGTCAGAATGGGAGAGCATTTTGGTCGTGAGGCTGTTTGCAGTCGTGATGGGTTCCTGGGTCTTAAGAGTACGAGCTATAGGCGGTAATTGGATTTTAACCTTTTTTTCTCTGTATCTTGATAGGGTGATGTGCTCTCTCTTTACGTTTTTTGTCTTTGAATTGTTTTAACTCGCATTTTTTGAATGTTTTGTATTCATTCTTATCAGCATCTTAGGTGTTTAAAATGTATTTTACCTTTTATTTCAACGTGTTTTAATAAATCTTTTTGTAAAAATGAATTGAATACTTTTAGAACCCATCATCATCCCCTCCAGGTTTGTCTAATTAAACCTTTGTCTAATGAACCCAAAGTTTAATTTTGGGAAACGCCAGTAATGCCTTCTCACTCTGCCTTTATTAGAATTTCAAGAATAGGGAGATTTTCAGGAAAAACCGAGAACCCCCCCCCCCGGTTTGGAATCTGGGCATATAACCCATAGGATTTTTAAATTTGCACGAGTTCAAATCCTTAAATCTGATTTTCTACGACTTCAGGTCGACTAACTCAGCTCCAGCTCGGACGTTAACCAACGCTAACCATGTTGACCCTCAGCCTTGTAACTTTCTATCCATTACACTTACCTCGCCTCGCGTTTCCTGGACGAATTAACCAGGTGGTGGCATTTAGACCTTGTACCAACCAAGGATCGGACGGTCAATCTTGCTTGCTTCGCTACAGTTATAATATTGTTTATTACTAAAAATCCCAAAAATTATTATTAATTATTATCATTATTTTATTATTCTGTTTAGTATAATGTAAATAATTATTATAACAGTAATAATTACAGTATCATACGATATAATTGAAATAATGATATAAATAATGATTATAAAACGTTATGATTGTTATTATTATTTGTTATTACTATATCATGTAGTTTGTTATTAGTATAGATATAAAATTTATATATTATCTAACTGCAATAATTGCAATAATAATGATAATAATTGCCAATAATGATGATAGTATTGCAATTACTGAAATGATAATGATATGATAAATTATGATAAATGATGATAATGTGATGATACGATAATAATGCTGATAATCATGGATAATAATGATTATAATAACAGTAATTTTGTCCATATATAAAAAAAAAAAGGTAAAAGAAAAAATCCCAAATGTTGAAAAAGCGGCTAAAATTAGCGAAATATATCCTTTTGAGAGTAACTCGAAAATGACGTTTTTTCCATTCAATTTGAATGATTCTGGCAATTATTAGGTTAAGAATGATAATAATTACCATAATTCTATTAATCATTACAATAATGATAATTACAATTGAGAATAAGAGATTTGGGTAACATTTGATTGATTATTATTATTATTACTATTATCATTATTATTTATCATTTTCATTAATATTATATTATTTTTATCATTATTAGTTATTATTATTATTTATTATTCTTAGTATTATTATTATTATATTATTTTTAATTATTAGTATTATTGCCAAAAATATATTATAGCTTTAATACTAACATAATCATATTAAGAAGTATAATTATAATAATACTAATTGTTATAATCTTGTTATTAATATTATTATTGTTATTTATTATCAATTATTATTATTTTACTGGTACGTCTAATTGTAAAAAATAATTATTTCACAGTAATAATTACAGTAATAACGATGTTATTGAAATAATGATAAAATATTATTATAAAAACGTTATTAGTGTTCTTTATTGTTATTACTATTATTATTGTAGTTGTTATTAGTATACTGTAAAAATATATTTATCACTGCAATAATTGCGATAATAATGATAATCAATGCAATAATGACGATAATAATGATGCAATTATGATGATAATGATGATGATACCGATAATAATGATGATAATCATGATAATAATTGATGTAATAACAGGAATTGTGGTCCATATATAATAAAAATGTAAAAAAAAAAAATCCAAAGTCGAAAAAGCGGCAAAATCTAGCGAATTATAGCCTTTGGAGAGTAGACTCCAAATGAATGTTTTTCCCATTCAATTTGATGATTCTGGATATTATTAGGGTAATAATGATAATATTACCAGAAATTCTATTATTCTTGACAATAATGATGATAAAATGCAGAATAAAGAGAATTTGGATAACATTTGATGATTATTATATTTACTATTATCATTATTAATTATCACTTATTATCATATTATTATTATTATTATTATTATTATTATTATTATTGATTATTATTATTATTATAATTAATAATTATTATAATTATTATTATTACTTTAAATTTATTAGTATTATTTCCAAAAAATATATTAGAACTGTAATAATACAATAATAATAATAATAAGTAATATATAATAATACTCATTGTTATCATATTGGGTTATGATGTTATTATTGTTATTATTCATTATTATTTTTACTTGTATAGAATTTGTAAAAATATTATTACAACAGAAATATTTAGAGTTAAAAATTAAAAAAAAAAACGATATTAATTGAATAATGATATAAAATAATGATTATAAAAAACGTTATTATTGTTATTATTATTGTTATTACTATTATTATTGTTAGTTGGTTATTAGTATAAGATGTCAAATTATATATTTACTGCAATAATTGTAATAATAACGGTAATACTTGCAATATGATGGGGTTAATGTTGCAATAATGATGTTTAATGATGATGTTAATTGATGATAATGATGGTAATGATGTATGATACCGGATAGTAATGATATATCCTGACTAATAATGATGATTAGTAACATGAATTGATGTCCATATATCATCAAAAAAGGTAAAAGAAAAAAATCCCAAAGTCGATAAAGCGGCAAAATCTAGCGAATATATAGCCTTTTGATAGACCTCAAAATGAACGTTGTTCCATTCATTTGGATGATTCTGGCAATTATTAGGGTATAATGATAATAATTACCGATGTCTATCATCATGGACATAATGATGATCAAATGAGAATAAAGAGAATTTGGATACATTTGATGATTTATTAATATTATTACTAATTATCATTATTATTATCAATTATTATTATTATTATTATTATTATTATTATTATTATTATTCTTATTATTATTATTATTATTATTATTAATTATTATTATTATTATTTTAATATTCTTTATTGTTATTATTATTATTATCATTATTGCTTTAATTATTAGTATTATTGCCAAAAGATAATTATAACTGGTAATAATACCAATAATAATAATATAAGTATAATTATAATAATACTAATTGTTATAATATTGTTATATTAATATTATTATGTTATTTATTAATCCTTATTATTATTTTTTACAGTGTAGTATAATTGTTAAAATTAATTATTATAACAGTATAATGACAGTAATAAAACGATATTAATTGAATAATTGATATAAATAATGTTATAAAATAGTTATTATTGGTTACTTATTATTGTTATTACTATTATTAATTGGTAGTTGTTTATTATCATATTTATAAATTATATATTATTAACTGCAATAAATTGCAATAATTGATAATAATTGCAATAATGATGATAAGATGCAATAATGTGATAAGATGATAAAGATGATAATGATATGATAATAGCTAATAATAATGATAATCATATAATAATGATGATAATAACAGGAATTGTGTCCTATATAATAAAAAAGGTAGAAGAAAAAAATCCAAAAGTCGAAAAAAGCGGGCAAAATAAAGCGTAAAGTTAGCCTTTTTGAGAGTGACCCAATTGAACGTTTAATCTATTTTATTTTTTATGATTCTGGCAATAATTATGGTAAATAATGATAATGATTACAAGAATTCTATTAATCATGACAACAATGATTGATAAAAGTGAAAATATAGAATTTGGAAACATTTGATGATTATTAATATTATTACTATTAATCATTTCTTATTATCATTATTATCATTATTATATTGTAATTATTATTATTATTATTAATGTTATTATTATTATTCTTATTCTTATTATTATTATTATTAATTATTATTATATTTATTTTCAAAAATATATTATAACTGTATAAGAGACAATAATAATATAATAAGTATAATTAATAATAATACTAATTGTTATAATATTGTTATTAATATTATTATTGTTCCTTATTATCATTATTATTATTTTTACTGTGGTATAATTTTAAAATGATTATTATAGCAGTATAATACAGTAATACGATATTAATTGAATAATTGATATAATACTGCGATAAAACGTTATTATTGTTATTATTATTTGTTTTATTACTATTATTTTGTAGTTTGTTATTAGTTCGATGTAATTATTATTATACTGCATTAATTGCAATCTATATGTAATAATTGCAATATATGATGATAATAATTGCAATAATGCAGATAATGATTATTGATAATGATGGATAATGGATGATGATAACGATCGATAATATGATATCATGATAATATGATAATAATAACAGGAAATTGTGTCGCATATCTACTAAAACAGGTAAAAGAAAACAAAAAAAACCAGAGTCGAAAGCGGCAAAATCTACGAAATATAGCCTTCTGAGAGTAAACTCCAAAATGACAGTTCCTCTTCTCCATTCCATTTTGATGATCTGGCAATTATTAGGGTAAATAATGATAATAATTACCAGAATTCTATTAAAATCATATGACCATAATGATGATAAAAGTGAGAATAAAGAGAATTTGAGATAACATTTGATGATCATTAAA
This sequence comes from Penaeus monodon, assembly GCF_015228065.2. Classification (NCBI taxonomy): domain Eukaryota; kingdom Metazoa; phylum Arthropoda; class Malacostraca; order Decapoda; family Penaeidae; genus Penaeus; species Penaeus monodon. The sequence continues at coordinate 14,095 of NW_023662875.1, forward strand.
TATTATTACTATTATTATTATTATTATCATTATTATCATTATTATTATTATTATTATCATTATTGTTATTATTATGATTATTATTATTATTATTATTATTATTATTATTACTTTAATTATTAGTATTATTGCCAAAAAATATATTATAACTGTAATACTAACAATAATAATATGAAGAAGTATAATTATAATAATACTAATTGTTATAATATTGTTATTAATATTATTATTGTTATTATTATCATTATTATTATTTTTACTGTAGTATAAATTGTAAAAATAATTATTATAACAGTAATAATTACAGTAATAACGATATTAATTGAATAATGATATAAATAATGATTATAAAAACGTTATTATGTTATTTTATTGTTATTACTATTATTATTGTAGTTGTTATTAGTATAGATGTAAAATTATATATTATAACTGCAATAATTGCAATAATGATGATAATAATTGCAATAATGATGATAATGATGATGATAATGATGATAATGATGATAATGATAATAATGACGATGATAACGATAATAATGATGATAATCATGATAATAATGATGATAATAACAGGAATTGTGTCCATATATAATAAAACAAAAGGTAAAAGAAAAAAAATCCCAAAAGTCGAAAAAGCGGCAAAATCTAGCGAAATATAACCTTTTGAGAATAGACTCCAAAATGACGTTTTTTCCATTCATTTGATGAATCTGGCAATTATTAGGGTAATAATGATAATAATTACCAGAATTCTATTAATCATGACAATAATGATGATAAAAGTGAGAATGAAGAGAATTTGGATAACATTTGATGATTATTACTATTATTATTATTATTATCATTATTATCATTATCATTTATTATTATTATTATTATTATTATTATTATTATTATTATTATTATTATTATTATTACTTTAATTATTAGTGTTATTGCCCAAAAATATATTATAACTGTAATAATAACAATAATAATAATAATAAGTATAATTATAATAATACCAATTGTTATAATATTGTTATTAATATTATTGTTGTTATTATTATCATTATTATTATTTTTACTGGTAGTATAATTGTAAAAATAATTATTATAACAGTAATAATTACAGTAATAACGATAATAATTGCAATAATGATGATAATAATTGCAATAATGATGATAATAATTGCAATAATGATGATAATGGTGATGATAATGATGATAATGATGATAATGATGATGATAACGATAATAATGATGATAATCATGATAATAATGATGATAATAACAAGAATTGTGTCCATATAAATAAAAAAGGTAAAAGAAAAAAATCCAAAAGTGTAAAACGCAATCTAGCGAAATATAGCCTTTTGAGAGTAGACTAAAATGACTTTTTTCTCATTTGATGTTCTGGCATTAGGTAATAATATAATAATTACCAGAATTCTATTAATCATGTCATAATGATGAGCAAGGAGAATAAGATGGACATTTGATGATTTACTTTTTACTATTATT
>NW_023662877.1:0-7500 GCF_015228065.2 Penaeus monodon
CCCCCTTCCCAAAAGGGTTTACTCCTAGGCTTCAGCATTTCAGCGGGGATTCACGTATCCCCTCCCTAGCCACATTTTTGGGTAGGGGGTTTTCCTTGCTGATGGATGGTCGGCACGGCATTGTGACCACTTCTGCCCAAAACTAAATGTGGGGGTTTTTCCCCTGGTACAGCTGTTTAAAAATACTTACCCCCACTTACATGAACCCCAACAGATCAAAAGAGATTGTCCATCCACAAAGGGGCTGCATTATCTGTGAGGAGGCTTAGAGTTCAGCTTCCGGGGCTTATTAGGGGGGTGAAAGTAATTTTCTATGATATAGCCTTCAACTTCCTTAGCATCCTGTGAACTTTTTTTCTTGCCCCTTTTCCCTTATGCTCTGTGCCCCAAAGGGAAAGTGAAAGTCCTGATTGCCATTAAACCCGAGCCACACGCGCATCTTGGCCTTCTGTCTCCATGAGATGAAGTTCTGCCTTGCCCTCGGGCTTTTGCAAATGGACCCCTCCTGCTTTAAATTTTTGCCTTAAGGACTAGCCTGAGATGTGGTTGTCTCCTGGCCACAGTATCCATATTGCTGTCCATTTAGCGATGGGGGTTTGGAGCGCTGAGGCCAGACCCAAAAAATCCTAAATCCGGGGACCAAGAAGGAGGCTGTTCTCGTTGCTGGGATCATCTCGAACATGGGGACCGACAGACTCTCGGACCAGCTCGCACAGCCGGGCCACTAAATGGGCCATACTCGCCGAAGAATTTGTTGACCATGGAAAGAATTTGGCAAAAAACCCTTTTTTTCTCCTCGGTTTAGAATATATATATATTTATACACATAAATATATATATATATATATATATATATATATATAAATTTATGTTATTATATAAAAATTAAAATAAATATAAAAATATATAATAAAATAATAAAATATTTATATTATATATAATATATATATTTGTATTATATATATATAATTATTATATTATAATAATATTTAAAAATTATATTGTTGTGTGTGTGTGTTGTGTGTGTGTGTGTGTGTTGTGTTGTGTTGGGTGTTTGTGGTTCACACACACACACCACACACCCACACAACACACACACACACACACACACAAAATATATATATATATATATATATATATATATATATATCATATATTATATATATATTTTATTAATACTATTGATTTTATCATTATATATATATATTTTATTATTTATAAAATTAATATATATATATATATATAATATATATTATTAATAATATAATATATATATATATTATTATAATATATATATATATAATATATACATATATATTAATATATAAAATTATATATATATATATATATATATATATATATTTATATATTAATATATACTGATTTATTATATTTATATATAATATATATATATAATATAATATATATATTATATTTTAATACTTTATAAAAATTTTATCCTATTTTATTTATATTTTTTTATCTCTCTCTTCTCTCCTCTCTCTCTCTTCTCTCTCTATATATTATTTTAATATATATATATAATATTAATATATATATTAATATACCACAACACCACACACAATATTTATATATAATATATATATTATATTTTATATATTATATAATATATACATACATCACACACATATCCTATGCATCACACACACCACACACACACACCACACACACACAACACACACACACATATATAATTATATATATATTATATATATATATATATATAATTTATTGTATATGTTATTATATTTTATTACAATGTACATAGATTATTGTATATATATCAATCAATCAAAAACGGTATGCTCTTTTTTTTGAGCAGCCGTGGACCTCTCCACCATCCTTCCCACTCAACTCGATTTGGCTTTTTTTTCCACTTTACCATCGCAGCCCCAATATCTTTGATATTGTCGCCATTTTGGTTTTTGGGTTTGCCTCTTCCCTGTTTCCTATCCCCTCCCTTCAGCAAGTTTTTCTCAATACTTTTTTTCTCATTCATGCCCAAAAAACTTTAATTTCCTCTTGTTCAAATGTCCAACAGTCGTCTTTAAAATTTATTTTTTCAGCACTTCATCTTTCGTTCTCTTCTCTTCCAGCTAATACGCAGTACTCGTCTGTAACACCCTTTTTCAAAACTATTGATCTTTTTCTTGTCTATTTTCTTCAACCCCCCAACCCCGGGAACCTATGATGCATTGGGAAACTAATGATTCAATAACCTCAGCTTTGCCGTAAGGTAATGCTTCGGTCTTTCCGTTTATTGAGAGCAATTGTGGCGTTTTTGAAATGGTAATTCTTCTTTTTTATCCCCGGGTGAATCATCATTTTTATTATTTTTAAAACGCTCCAAAGATAGTAAACTCTTTCACATTTTCCAAAATCATTCCTTTGTTTTAACATGTTCATCTTTGTTCTTCCCGGGTTACTTTGAATCTTCATGTCTTAGTTTTCTTGGGCATTAAAAAAACCAGCCTTTTCGCTTGCTTTCTAACTTTATCTAGTATTGTTATAGTTCATGTCGCGGGCAATAAAAACTTTCATCGGCTCCCTCAATTTGATATTTTGTATCCTCCAACTCCACATTCCTTCAAATTCTCTAAGCACCCTCAAAATTTGTTTTCAGAATAATATCAAAGAGGGGCGGAACAAAATGAAACCCTGTGTACCCTTGTTTGACTTGAACCATTCTGTTAACCCTAAGTGGTTCTTACGCTGCTTGTTTTTTGGGTCAACAAGGGGCTTTTATTAGTTGGATGATTGTTTTGGAAATTTCAACGTACATGTTATTCCCCGAGGATATCGTGATCACGTATCAAAAGTTTTCACAAAATCTGAAACCCGGGTATAGGTCTTTTTGATTTCTCTTTTTTTTCTCTTGATAAATTTTAAATTTAGAATCGGGTTTCTGGTCCCTTTTTTCCAGGGAAAAACCTGTTTGTTCGTCTGCAATTTCCTCTCTTAACTTAAACTTCATTCTTTCAGCAATAATTTTCAAAAAAATTTTTGCTGCTGTGATTATTAATGCAATTTCCTTTTATTTGCTTTGGGAGGCGCCCTTTTTTAGGTATGGGGTAAAGACTGATTTTACCCTCTCTGGCCATTTTCTTTCATTCCATATTTTTGTACGATTTTGTAGAAGTTTAAACATTTTTCGCCAGCTTTTCTTAATTAGTTCTGCTGTTATTTCATCTACTTTCCGGGGGTCTTGTTATTATTTACTTCTTTTTTGGCTTTTATAAATCGTCAGCAGTGGCGGGGGGTTCGTCTTTGATGTCCTTGAGTCTAATTAATGTTTTGTTGATCTTTATTCTTTTTTTATAAGTTGGAACAATATTGATTCCATCTATCTTTTATTCTTTTCCATCAAATAAAAAAAAGTCCACTTCAGTTTTGATAGTGTCCTTGTAGGTTTTAAATTTTCGTTGATGTTTCGTACCCTTGGTAAGTTTTTAGTTTCTTATTGTAGAACGTTTTCAATTTCTGACAATTTTTTTAAATTTTTTTCCTTATCTGTCGCAATAAACTTTGAATTTTTGTATTTTTTTTTTTGTAAATTTCTTTTTCAAATGGTTATTGATACCTTTTTATTTTGGCTCTTTTGTTTCAAATTTTCCTTTGTGTTTTTTTCAGATATCCAGGGGGGAAATTTTCTTTTTCCTTTTTGGGGATGTTTTTAACAGAGCTCAGCAGAGTTCTTTTTCCTTCTTCCCCTATCATTTTGGGGTTTTTTTCATTTTACATTGTTTGGGATTTCAAAATTTTTTTGACACTGTAAATTTTATAATTGTTATCAGAGTTTTGTATCGAGCTTTTGAGGTGGTGTTGGGGCTCCATCTTTTTTTAGTCTTTTTTTTAAATCGTAGTTATATTGGTGGTCCGTTTCAGTCGGCACCGGTCTTTTTTGCATTTTTTATGCAACTTTTCCCTTTTTTGGGTTTAGCACAATGTGTCAATTTGGTTTCGTGTTCTTTTTTTTCTGGGGAAAACCCGTGTCAAGTGTCTTGGGTGGTGTTGGGAAAAATGTATTGGGTATAAATAATTTTTGTACTACGAATTCAAAAAAATCTTACCCTTTCATTTTTTCTCCAAAGGCCGAATTTTCCTAGGGGTCTTTTTAGATAATTTTTTCCCTTTGCGTTGAGGGTCTCCTATTATTTTTTCATCTCTTTGGGATTGTGTCTAAAGTTTTTGGAGAGAGTTAAAAAAATGTCCTTTCTTCATCACTTGCAATATTGGTTTGGTGCTAGCATTGTATAATACTAATTTAGGGTTTGCTTGTATTCTGATTTTTTAAAAGCGAAAACATTTTTTGGGCTTACCCAATTATGTTTGCAGTTTTTTTTTGTGAGATATAGCAACTCCGTGATATAATTTATTCTTTTTCCAAAAAAAAGAACTGTCTTGTTTTTATTTAGTTTTGAAAATACCATTACTTTTCCAAATTGGGCTCACTTATTCCAGTTTAATGTTGTTCTATCCATTTCGTTTCAACAGTATGTAATTTACCCACTCTTTCTTTCCTTAGTGTTTCCCTTTTTCCCCTTTTTAATTGTTTCCTATTGGAATGTTCTCTTTATCTTCTTTGTCTTCCAGATGCTGTTTTTAAAATTTTCGCCTGGTTCCCCAACTAACGCCCCTTGATAACCCCGCACGGGCGTGTGGTATGAATGATGTTTCTGTATTTAATACTGGGGGTAGGGTTTGTCAGGAAAAAAAAGTTGAGTGGGAAACCCCCGGCTCCTTCTCACTCGCAGTCTCCAAATAACTAGGGGGAACTTCTCTCCGCTTTTTAAACGTTACACTGTAATACGCCAGACATATTATTTGGTGAAACCATAATCGTAAAAAAAAGGGGGGGGTTTTCACCAGATATCCCCTGCCCTGCTGCCCACGTTTTTCACCGCAACCCTGGTTAGGGAGCTAATAGGGTCTATCCTTTTTCAAGGGAACCCCGGGTGCAGTTTATTTTCTTTTCCCGGACATATGATAATATATCTATATATATAGATTTATATATATAATATATTATATATATATAATAAAATTTATATTATATTATATATTTAAAATATATATTATATATTTTATCCCTCTCTTTATCTCTCTCCTCCTCTTCTCCTCTTTCTATCTTCATCTATCTATATATGTACAACACACACCACCCAAAACACAACCACACACACACACACACACAACACCACACACACACACACACACACACACATCACACCACACACACAAAATTTTGTATAGTATATATATATATATATATATTATTTTATATATATATAATAAAAAAAAAAATAAAAAATATATTTATATATAAATATATATATATATATATTATATTAATTTTTTATATATATATAAACATGTATATGTATTTATCAGTTATTTTTTAAATTTTTTTGTTGCAAAAATATATCCAAAAAAATAATATATAATTTTATTATTATATATTATATATATATATATATTATAATATATTATATATTTTCTTCTTCTTTTAAATGCCCGTCCCCAAGGACTTGGGGATCATTGTTTCTGATTTTTTGGCAAATTTCGCGTGGTTTGCCCAAACACAATATGCCGCACCACACACACACACCACACAGACACACACACAACATACACAACAACACGCCGCACTCAACACACACACCAACACAACTTATATTATATTATAACATATAATATATAATTATTATATATATTATATATATTTTATATTTGGTGTGTGTTGTGTGGTGTGTGTGTGTGGTGTGGTGTGTGTTGTGTGTGCTGTGTTGTGTGTGTGTGCGTGCGTGGTGCGACGTGGGTCGTGCGTGCGTGTTGTGTGTGTGTGTGTGTGTGTGTTGCGTGCGTGCGTGCTATGTGTGTGTGTGTGTAGTGTGTGTGTGTTATGGTTTGTGTGTGTTGTGTGTGTGTGTGTGTGTGTGTTGTGCAAAATCCTTTATACTACATATTCATTTTGTTATTTTTTATGTAATTTTTAATATATACTATCACATATACTATATATATATATATATTAATATAATATATTTTATATATATTTATATATACCTATATCTAAACACATATATACATATATATATATATATATATATAATATATAATATAATATATATAACACTAAGTGTTAAAATTATATACCAAACATATATGCAAACTATTTTTAAATATTTTCTTTTTATATATATACATATATATATATATATATTTATATTATAAATATATATAATTTTAGAATGTTGTATTATGTAATGTATATGTATATTTATATGTATGTTCTTATGTGGTGTGAAATTGTATATTATAATATATATATATATATATATATAATATGCATATACACATACATCCTACATACATACGTATATACATACTACATACGTGCAACCCCAAAAACCCCCCACACACACACCCACACACCACACACAACACACACACACAACACACACAAATCCCTAGATCAAACACACACACACAAAAAACACACACGCACCACACACAAATATATATTATTATATATATATTATATATTTATATTATATAATATATATACAAATATATATATTATATTATATTTTAAAATATAAACCCGATTAGTATATAATTTTTTCATATATTAACACACACACACACACCACACAAAACACACCACAACCAAAAAACACACACCAACATATATATATTTTAATATAATATATATATATATGTATATTTGTTATTGTATATATTTCTATAATTATATATTATTTACATTATATTATTTAATTATATGTATATTATATACATTTTTAATAAAAATTTTTAAATATAATATATATATATATTAAAATATATATATTAAAAAAATTAAAACACCACACCACACACACACACACACCACACACACCACACATAATATATAATATATATATTATATTATATATTGTATATATTGTAATATGTATATATATATATTATATTTATTTTAAAAATTTTATTATATATGTTATATATGTATATTTTATATATATACTATATATATATATATATATATATTATATATATATATTATATATATAAAATATATGTATGTAATGTAAACACACCACACACACCCACACCACACACATATGTATTATATATTGTTGTGTATGTGTGTGTGTGTGTGTGTGTGTGTATGAATTATATGTATTATCATATATACATTAATAACAGATACAGATAGATAGATAAAAATGATAGGGAAACACACACACACACAGCACACACACACAACCAACACACATACCAATAATTTTATATATATATATTATATATTAAAATATTATATATATATATAATTTTAATATATATACACTATATACGTTTTAATTTATAAAAATATTAATCTATTTAGTATATATAAGTATATATATATTTTCCCCAATACACACACACACATATGAATTTTAAAATTTTATATATATATATTATATATATTATATA
>NW_023662877.1:12500-15599 GCF_015228065.2 Penaeus monodon
GTTTAAAAAACTATCGCCAAAAAGAAAAAGACAAATTCCCCCGGGTATCTAAAAAACAAAGTAAATTGAAACAAAAAGTCCCTAAAAAAAAAAGGTATCAAAAATCCAGTTAAAAAAGTTTTTTACAAAAAACAAAATAAAAAAAATTCAAGATTTTGCGAAAAGAAAAGGAAAAATATTTAAATGACATGTCAGAAATTGAAAACTGTTCTATCAAAAAGACAAAATAAAGAACTCTACCAAAGGGGTACGAAAATCACAAAAATTTAAACCTACAATGGACACTATCAAAACTGAAGTGGACTTGTTTTTTGTGTGGAAAAAAAGTCAAAGATAAAGGAACAATATTTTTCCCAACTTTTACAAAAAAAATAAAAATCTAAAAACAACATTAATTAGACTCAAAGAATCGAAGACGAACCCACCGCCACGCTAACGAGTTTTTTAAAAACCTAAAAAAAGTAAAAAATAAAAAAGCCCCGGATAATGAAAAAACACAGAACTATTAAGATGCTGGCGAAGTGTTTAATACTTTTACAAAATCTGTACAAAAAAATGGAATGAAAGAAAAAAGGCCGAAACTGGGTAAAAACATCTTTTCTCCCATCCTAAAAAAAATGACGCACTCCAATGCAACATAATGGACAAATTTCTTAAAAAGTCCGCAGCAAAATTTTGTTGAAAAATTTTGCTGAAGAATGAAATTGAAATTAAAAGAGGAAAATTGGGGAGACAACAAACAGGTTTTTTCCCCGGAAAAGGTACCAAAACCAGATTTAAAATTTTAAAAATTTATCATAGAGAAAAACAAGAACATCAAAAAGCCTATACCTGTGTTTCATCGATTATTGAAAGCTTTTGTACTGTTGATCACGATACCTCTGGAATAACATGTCGATAAGTTTCCAAAAAAACATCCCAACTAATAAAAAACCTTGTTGACCAACAACAAAAGCTGTAAAAACCCCTTATGGGTTCAGAAAGGTTCGAATCAAAAAAGGGTACGACAGGGTTCTTCTGTCTCCGCCCTCTTTATATATATTCTGAAAAAATTATGAGAGGTGCTCTAGAGAATTTTTAAAGGAACTGTGGATTTGGGATACAAAATTCAAATCTGGGTACGCCGATATATAGTTTTGATTGCCAGCAGTATCACTGAAATAACAAAACTAGATAAGTTAGAGAAGCAAGCGAAAAGGGTGTTTTTTTCTTAATGCCAAGAAAACTAAAATATGAAAATTCAAAAATAACCGCAAAGAACAATGATGAACATGTTACAATCAATGAAAAAAAAAAAAAAAAATTGTGGAAAATGTGAAAGAGTTTTTATTTTTCTTGGGCTGTTTTAATAATACATATGATATTCCCGGAGATAAAAAGAAAAATTACCTTGTCAAAACGCCACAATTGCTCTCAAAACATCTGAAAGACCGAAGCATTACCTTACGGGCAAAACTAGGGTTTTGAACTCATTATTTTCCCAACTGCATCATATGGTTCCGGTTTGGGTGTTTTTAAATAGTAGACAAGAAAAAGATCTAGTTTTAAATGTGGGGTTACGACGATCTGCGTATTAGCTGGACAGAGAAGAAGACAATGATGAAGTGGGAAAAATAATTGTAAAAAAACCGACTGTTGGGCATCTTGAACAAGAGGAATTAAAGTTTATTGGGCATGTAATGGAAGAAAAGATTTAAAAAACTTGCTGCAGGGGTGGGATAGGAAAAAAGGAAAAGGGAAAACCCAAGACAAAACTGAGCGACAAAATTTAAAAAATTTGCGGGGTGTCGATGGACAAGTGGAAAAAAAAGCGCAAGATCGGTTGATGGCGAAAGGGTGGTGGAGGCCGGCCTGCTCAACATGGCATACCGTTATTTATTGATTGATAATATAATATTAAACTATTACAAGTAATATTAAATATTATACAATACATATATATTATATAATTTATATAATATATATATATATTTTAATATATGTTGTGTGTTGGGGTGGTGTTGGTTGTGTGGTGTGTGTGTGTGTGTTGCATATGGATATGGTTGGGGTTGAGTTTATATATTTATATTATATATATATTTATATTTATTTATATTATATGTGTGTGTGTGTGTGTGTTATATATATATATATATATATAATTAATATAATATATATATATATTAAATAAAAGGAGGAAAAAGGAGGAGAGAGAAGAGAGATAAAATATATAAAATATATAATTGGATATAATTTTTAAAAATTATTTATTTATTATTATATATATTATATATATATATATATTTTATATATATATAAAATTTTACTACGTCTATGTAAATATATAATATATTCACTGCATAACAACATATATTTATATATATATATATTATATATATATTATATAAATTTTATTATATTAAAATTTTTATATTCTATATAGTAATATTTTATTATAATATTTTTTTTATTACATTAATTATATTTTTTATCCCCAACATAATAATATATATATTTATAATATATCTATATATATATTTTAATATATATATATATATAAAATTTTAATTATATATATTATATATAATAAAAATAAATTAAAATATTTTTATATATATATATATATATAAATTTTTATATTTAAAAAAATATTAAAATTTTTATATATATATAATTTAAAATATATATGTTTTAATATAAACTTTTTTATATTTAATTTTTTATAATATATAATTATTTTTTTGTGTGTGGTGTGTGTGTTGTTGTGTTTTTGTGGTGTGTGTGTGTGATACACACAAACACACACACACACCACACAACACACACACACACACCCACACACACCAAAAAAACACAAATATAATATATATTTTAATATATATTTATATTTTATATATATCATATTATATTATATATATATATATATATCTATATTTTCTATTTTATTATTTTATATATTTTTTTTTTTTTTTATTAAAATTTATATATATAATATATTAATATATATAATTAATTATATATTTATTATTTTTATATCATATTATATATTAAATTTTTTTTTATTTTTTAAAATATTTTATATATATAAATATTAATATTATATATATTTTTTATAAAAAA
>NW_023662878.1:0-15597 GCF_015228065.2 Penaeus monodon
AATTTGAAATTTTTATGAGACTACAAATTTACAAAGATCTGCTCTCTCCCTACACTTAGGAAATCCCCTGGCCATTCTCTTTTTAAACTCATATGTTTTTACTCTGGAACCTTTTTCCAGCTTCCAACGGCAAAAATGGGAATCGAAATCTTTCCCGGGGGCCCCCAAAACAAGGTAAGGAGAAAAATCCTCCTTAATCCATTAAGGAAATCTTACCTGGTAAATATGAAAGTATATCATATAGTAAGTACTTAGTAGTGAATGAAGTGGATAATTAAACTCCGTAGAGTTAAAGATGTTAGTTTGGTAGCGTGTTACCCAACTACGGAAATGTCCAGTGGGTTTTCGCTTTTTTTTGAGGATGACTCTCAGGTGATTTAAAAGCGATCCCAAGTCAAAATAAAAAAAACAAAAAAATGACATCCAAAAAAGGGCAACATAAAAAAGAGCCCTATTATACTTTATTACACACAAATTTTTTCGAACATAACAATACACAGACAATACCATACACTTATTTGGAACAGAGGCAACCCACCACAGCCGAAAGCACCGGTCAGCCAGCAAAAAAACCCAAACGGTCTGTCACAAGAAAAAGCCTCTCTCCCTTGACCGCCTGGCTTCCCTTTTTAACGGGGCTTCCCGCGCTTGTGATGTTTTTACATTAATTAATTCATTTTTTTTTTAAAATATTGAAAGTGATTTTGGAAAAATTTAAAATATCATAAAATAAAAAAATAATAAAAGTATAAAAAAGGGGGCACGAAAAATAAAAAAAAGACAGGAATATGAAAAATGAAAAAAAGGGATCCGTGAGGGAAAAGGGGAAACCCCAAAGAAAAACGGAGAGAAATAAACAAAGGTGAATTATCGAAGGAAAAAAGGCAAGAAAAAGAAAAAGGTAATTAGAATATAAGTAATATGTATAAGTAGTGTTATGTGCAGTAGAAATGGTGTAGATGAAATTGTCGTCACAGACCAAGGGGAAAGGTAATCAGAGGTATAAAAACACAGGTTCATTTTATTAAAAAAACAAACAAACAAAACGAAAACCCAAAGATTGCAGGGCGAAGGATCCGAGAGTTCCTATCAGGTCCAAACGTCGGGGGGAACGGGGCGGCCCAAAAGCCTGGGGGGGTGACCACATGAACCCAAAGGGGAAATTCACTACAGTAAAGACCATTGGGGGTTATCATCAGGGATCGTGATATTTTTGAAGTAATCGGAAAATAGTTGAGGTGTGTAAACACATCCTCGCATCACCCGTATTTTGAAAATTTTGTCACCAGTGTCGTGATCGTCTGCATGAAAATATGTACTTCCTGGGGCTAAATTTTTTGTGTTCTCCTCACAGAACCTCAATCATTTAAGGGGAATTGTTTTTTTTTCCCCAAACCTGATGGGGTATTCTGAGGGAAACTTTTTTAAGAAACTAAAGATTTTATTGTATTGTCAGTAAAACATTTTAAAAAGAAATTTAAAATGGTTTGGAACGTCGACACCAGCTCTCCAAACTTTTGATGCATTAGTTTTTCCCAGAATCGGTTAATTGGCATGGTACCCCTCAGTAAACCCCTATACACCTAACCCTATGTGGTGCTTCCACGCCAGTTTTGGGGTATGGAGCCAACTCTTGCCGTTTAAGGAAATGGACACCTAGATGTGCGTAAAGTGGGGGCAACAGGTCATCAAGAGTGACAACTGACCAGGCCCAATTGCTTTTTACCACTGTAAAAAAGCTCATAAATTTTTTTTTCAAAAAAATTTTGAAAGGAAACATTGGAATAAAAGAAATTAGTTTTCCAGGGGCAAAGCGACGTTCCTTCCTGCCACCCCCCTTGCCCTCCAATACTTCTTTCACCATACACTCTGCCTTTTACCTTAAAACCTCTCCTCAATTGCTAAAACTGCCTCTGGGGTTTTTTCTCCAGAAATGGTTTGGAGTGATGGGTCTTTTGAGGAGACTACTCCCCCAAAGTAAGGTTTTTGGGAGCTATCAGAAAGGCTCCAAGGCCTAAATGGGACAGTGCCACTGTCCCCAAATCCCAAGGGCCTCCCTTAGGCAAAATGCCCCTGAAGAAAAGGGTCAGTACCCCTTTGCCCTGGCAAAGGAATCCTGAGCTTCTTCAAAGCTCCTCCCCAAAGGGGGGTCTTTGGAGCCGTCAGGCAGGGCTCCAGAGGTGTGTCTAGCTGCCACCACACCCCCAAACAAGGGGCCCCTGCTGGGCAAATGCCCCTGAAAAAAGGGGCTCGGTCATTCCTTTGCCCGGCAAAGAAATCCTGAGCCTATCCAAAGGAAGCCTGTGAAACTATTTTCCACAGGTAAAAAACCCTTAAAAAGTTTCTCCCAAGATTCTAAAAAGGGACAGGCAAAGGTGTGGGCAAACCTTGACCACAGTGCTGCCAAACACCTTATAAAAGGAAAATTTGAAGAACGGGATACCCTAATCCAAGGGAATATCGGGGAATTCACGCAAATGGGAAAAACTGCATCTGAAGTTTCATAAAACCCCAGTTTGGTGCCTACAAGACATACCAAAAAAAATCCCCCATTTCCCTAAAGGGGTTTCCCAAAATTAAACCCCATTATGGCCCTTTTGATAAGGGACCTCATGGGGGGTAGCATTTATTTTTGTAGGATTTTCCCTCCCAGCCATTCCCTGCAGACAACAGGGGAGTGAAGGCTGTGAAAATGGCGGGACACGACCTTATACTGTTGTATCTATCTACCTTCCTCCACAAAATCTCAAAATAGATAATTTGGAAGATTTATTTGGGGCAGTTGCCCTCCATTTCTATTTTTCATGGTCGGCATCACCTCTGGGAGACACTTTGTGCAACCCTCGGGAAAGGGCCTTAAAAGAATCATTTTTACTGAACAGGCCCTCCCACACACCCCAAAATCATACTGGGGGTTCTCCAATATAGACCTGTCAATTGCTTCACCTAATTCCATTTTAAATTTTTCACTTGACAGGTCAGGGAAGGCCCTTCCAATATTTTTGGGGTGAATGGTATTCCCGCCAATGGAGTGCCGAAATGGTGATTTGAACATGCAGACGTAATCTTTTAGATGCTAACGTTTGCAAGGCTGTGAATGATTTCTAGTGTGTTCAAATGCGTTAATCACTTCGCTTTTAAAAAAAAAAATTCCCACCTTGCAGCAAAGTATCCTTTCCCAAAACGTGCCTGGAAGTACAGTCAACCTCCATCCAGGGTGGTCTGTTTAAATGCCAGAAAGCTGTCAGAGAAAGAAAACCTGTTTTAAGGGGCAGTTAAAACGCGTCCCAACGATGAAACCTTGATCCATTCAAAAAGACCTGTCCCAAGCCCGGCGAGTCCAAAGGAGGCTAGACGAATGTCATGGAGACGTTGTTCTCCTCGATTACTCTTGGCCCTTTTTAGCATGGAAAAGGAAAAGGGGTTTGTAAAATCGCTGGAAAAAAACACATCCACCCACCACCTTTTTGAAGATATTTTTGGGCATAATCCTCACGACAAAACAATCTGGAAATGATTAGCTAAATCCTGTCAAGACTTCTCTGGAACATCTTACCTGTCCGATTCCCCACTATTCGGGCGAACGGGAATGACCCAGTGTCGTTCTTCATAGGGTGCAGCAACTTCCATAAAACTTGCTATTTTTGCACAAGGAGAGGGACTCTGTTTTTGCGCTCTGCCATAAACAGCCCCAGGAAGTGACAATATTGCTCCCAAAATGATCTCACTTACCAGAGAGGTCCCAAAATTTCTTTTGGACCTATTCAATAGGATCTATAAGGGGGGACAGTGCCATCCCTTTGGAAAAGAACTAAAATCTTTCCCTTTTTCCAAAACCTGGCAGGATGCTTCCACACCGGGAAAATTACGCCCAAATTTCCTCACCACTGCATCGCAAGCTTGGGTTTAGACCTCAGAGCACTTGTGAGGATGGAAACTGCATACAGTTTTGAAAAAATTTTTTTGATACACTTGGAAGCATGGCATACTCTGAAGCTTTAAAACATTGGTTTAAAGGCATTAAAACCCACTTATAAAAGCTTCCTTGCTAAAAGGAATTTTGAGTTCAGGGGGGGAACGTTTCTCTAATCTGGAAATCAACTGGAAGGGTTCCCACAAGGGGGTGTCTTAAGTGTGACCCTATTTTCCTTGCTATAAAGCTCGTAAAGGTTTTCAAAATGCTTTTTCTTAATCTCTATTGGATGACTTTACACTGTATTGCTCAGGGGAAAATGACAGGTACAAAGACAC
This sequence comes from Penaeus monodon, assembly GCF_015228065.2. Taxonomy (NCBI): domain Eukaryota; kingdom Metazoa; phylum Arthropoda; class Malacostraca; order Decapoda; family Penaeidae; genus Penaeus; species Penaeus monodon. Next base: position 4,252 of record NW_023662878.1, read on the forward strand.
AAAAACTGCATAAAACAGGTTTTTACAGTGGGCAAAATCATGGGGTTTAAATTTTCTCCAAGCAAGACCTGGTTTTTACATTTTCCCAAAAAAGGGAAAAAACCATCCTTCCCTCTATTTAGGGGCAAAACCCAAAGCAATTTGTTTATAGGGGAATACTCGGGGCTTTTTTTGACTCAAGGCCTACATGGGTGCCTCACATCAAAAAGTTAAAATGAAAAGGGGACAAAAGCACTTGGGTTTTTTTGGGTTCTTTCACATCTACTTAGGGGGCGACTGCACAAAACCTCTGCGGCTTTACCGACAATTTTTTATTTGTAGTAAGCTCGACTATGGATTGAGGGTTTTTCATCGCAACTCCACTGTTTCTCCGGGTTTAAACTCAGTTCATAAAACTTTCAGAGTCCCGTACTGCGGCTTTTAGGTCTTCACCCGTGGAGTCCCCTTATGCTGAGAGTGGGGAACCCCTCTTTTTTGGGTCATAACTGGGAAATTTTTCTACACGAGACACAAAGGGTTTCCAGGATCTCCCACATCCAATTGGTTTTTAACCCCTTTAGGGTAGCCGTTCCCATGGTAAGAAGAGGAATCTTGTGGAAAATCTTAATTCAAATCTCGTAAGGGTTTTGGGTGTTGGAATCCCCAATTCCCCCCTTGTCTAATCAATTTGAGTTGGATTTGGTCGGAAAATTGGGAAAGGGGAGATCCCGGGGCAGAAATCGGAAAGATTTCTTAAAAACACTTTTAATACCAGGATCAAAAGCATTATACAGAGGTTCGAATCTGAAAATGGCGTGGGGGTTTGCAGCAGTGAGCAATTTTAAAACGCTTCGGCATCCTTTTCTACACCTCGATCTTACTGCAGGTTACATCCATCCTTGCGGGAGTCAAGATGACTAGGATCTTACAAAAATTCAATTAAAAACACTGTAAATCTTTATGCCTTGCAAGCAAACAAAACCTTAAACCCATTACACCGTAGTGACGAGGTTCAAGATTGGCTTTTACAAAGTCAAAAATAAAAAAGGTAACTCTGTGTTGGGTACCAAAGCTGTTGGTATCATGGGGAAAACAAACTGATCGGGGGGCCAAGGCAAATGCTTCTCAAACCCTTTGCTGGTTTTCACCGACCTGAAACCCCGCTCAATTGTTTTTCGAATAAATGGAAGGGAAAATGGAGGGTACCTCCAAAAACAAAAAGCAAGATTAGAGATGACCTTGGCATTGGGTTTATCAGCTAATCCCCAAACCCAGAAGTAGAAGTTTTTAACAAACTAAAATCAGGCACACAAACTGACTCATGGGCCACGATGGCAAAAGTGAACCTTTGTAAGGGATGCCAAAAGCCATTTAAAGGGCGCACTGTATAGAAACTGTGGGAACATTCTCGACCAAAGACGTATGACTTTTCTCCCCCTAACACTGAAAAAAAGTATTGGGGGAGGAAATTTTGACATAAAAATTTTGTTTTTTATTAGGGAGACTAAAATTTTTATAAAATTTAAATTATGCAAAAATTTCATAAACTTAAGAGCATAAAAATTTATGCTTTGATTTTTTAAAATATTTATTTTATTTGTAGATTTTATTGATAGATTTTTTTAAATTTTAAATTTTTGTATTTTTTTAAAAAGGTTTTTTTCAATAAGACCTTACTGTTGACGCGGCAGATAATTTGAAATAATCAATCAATCAATATCCTTTATTATAAAATTTCAACCTTAAACAAGCATCGTCCCAAAAGGCGGGGACATAAAGAAAAAAAAAAAACAGGCTTTAATTTTCTGTGTAAAAAATAAATGCGTAATCACTACTCGCATGTTTTTTGGTTTTCACTGCCAAAACACAATAGGGCAGTTACCTTTATAATTGAAAAGTCGTTTTTTGTTCAAATTTTGCATTAATGGTTTTTCAACGTATTGTGTGAGGTCTCAAATATCGTCTAAAACATTATTGTCTACAACTAGTGTCCCTCACCCCCGCCCCCACTGTCGTCACCCAGCTTGTTTTGCTGTCTCTATCTCACGTTGAGATTCTCTTTACATCTATAATCCACTGGGGAATGTTCATTTTCCCTTAAGGCCCATATGCAAGCTATATGCAGCGGGGATCCTTGCATGAAGGTTTCTTAAATACTACATTTTCCCCCTTTTGACCACTCGAAGTGGGCCTCCCCCTTTTGATGTAAAAAAAACCAATGTAACATCGATTATGGACCTTCCCTTTTTTGATAAAGAAGAAAAAGACAAACGCACAGGGTGCTGAGTCTTTTAGTAATTTTTCCCAAACTTTATATCTACTACCCCCCCCCCCCACACACCAAAACCCCGAAATTGTTATAGTACCCGCCTAAAAGAAAAAAAAGGAAATATACAAAAGGTAACCTTCCTTTTTATTTTTCTGTAATTTTATTTATTGGGAAATATTTTTTGTCTCCTACAAGAAGGGAAAAAAATTGTAAAAAAGGGCACAAAGGAATTATGCTGGCGGGCATAATTTAACCAAACTTTTCTTCTCGACTCCCCGCCATTGCTTCCCCACCTATTACAAATACGTGGTTAGAGATGGAGCTGGATACGTTGTTATCTTTCGGAAAAACACCTCGCCACGGCACGATGATTTATTTTTTCGGGAAAAACGCTTCAGGCACCAGTTTTTTTTAAATACTGCATATATTTTTTTTTAAACTCCTTATACAGAGAAAATTTTTTTTAATTGGCACTGAAAAAAAACTTGCAACTCGATCCTATTTTCTGAATAATTTGAAAACCTAACCTTCCCAAGGGTCTTGAAACCATCACCCCCCGGGGAGCAAAAACTATTAACGATGGTGGGCCCGTCCCTTGACCCACACGCGGGGCCCCGGGTTTCCAGCAAGGGTGCCACCAAATCCATGAGGGAAACAACAACGCCTCCTCGCTACGGAAAGGGCGTTGCTTCTGGGAGCCTGAGCCCCGTCCGTGGGGGAAGACACGGGGTCATACACACAGACTCCAAAAGGAGCCGTCGACTGTTTTTCACAGCGCCACCCACTGACAACTCTACCCTAAAACCCATCCGCACACAAGCCAGAGGATTCTTGCTCAGGGTAAAGAATTATCAAAAACTGGGTTCCCCATATAGGGATCAGGGCAATGAGCTTGCTCCAGTTAGCCGAAATGGGCCCGGGGGTATGCCCCCAATCCCATGTAATCATCAGAGCCAAAAATTACTTAGGGGAAGTTACGGGACGGCCAACTCCTTCCCCCTGCCTTCCAAGAGGAACGAATTTTCCCCCCTGGGCCCAGCTAGTCTCAGACCCACAGGCTATGAACCACGGGCACTCTCTAAAATAAACAACAGGGGTCCAAAGCATTCTGCACAGAATGCGCCTATTACCCTGTGCATGGCAGATTATAAAAACCCATAAAACTAAAGAGAGGGTTGCATGCACTGCGGCGAGCCAAAACGCCACATGTAACATTCTAGGAGAATTGCGTGCACACGCAATTCCTAAGACAAAGCCCACAGAACACAGCCTCGTGCTGGTAAAGATTATGCGAATCTTACCCCGGGCTACGGACGCCTGCTGGAAACCCCACCGCCACGGTAAGCACCGAGTGTCAACAAAAAAATGAACACCAAAAAAAAGCTGACACGGGCCCGGGCCCATAAGTGAAACCCGGGGCGAACCCAAAAACTTCGCATTCTAAAGCAAGCAAGAAAACCAACCTGTGTGATGCTCTGGGCAATATCCTTTTTTTTAAGCTCTAATTACAATTCCTGTTTTTTCTGATGAAAAACATACTGTCAAAATATTGTCGGAATTTTTTTTCTAAAAGGGGAAGTAAAAAGCTTTGTTTGGAGAGAAAAAAAAAAAAAAAAAAAAAAAAAAAAAAAAAAAAATATATATATATATAATTATAATATATAAAATATATATAATATATATATATATATAATATATATTTATTTATATTTTTATATTATATGTTATATAATATATACATATATATATTAATATAATATATTTTAATATATTAATATATATATTTTAATTATTATATATATATAATATAATATTTTTTTTTTTTTTTTTTTTTTTTTTTTTTTTTTTTTTTCTCCCCAACAAATTTTTTTTTACTTGCCTTTAGAAAAAAATTCCTGAAAATTTTTTCTGACAGTATTTTTCTCATCTGAAAAAAACAGGAATATGTAATGTAACGCTTACAAAAAAAGATATTCCCCAGACATCATAAGTTGTTTGCTTGCTTGCTTGAAAATTGCGAAGTTTTGGCTTCCCCCGGGCCCTTTCATTTTGGGCCCCCCCTGTGTCACTTTTTATGCTGTCTCTTTGTTTGTCTGACATCGGTGTTTACCTGGCGGGGGGGATTGCCACAGGCGCTCCTTACCTGGTGTACATTCGCATACTCTTTACCAGACGAGGGCTGTGTTCTGGGGGGCTTTGTCTTGGAATTGCGTGTGCCCAATTCTCCTAGTATGTACCGTGGGGCGTTGGGCTCGCCGCAGTGCATGCACACCCCCTTTTCACGTTCTATGGTTTGTATAATCTCCCCTGCACAGGGGAAACCGGGCCATTCTGTGCAAAATGACTTCGGTACCTCTTTTGTTTTTTTCGAGAGTGCCATTTTTCATAGCCGTGGCTCTGATACTACGGGCCGGGGGAATATCTCTTTTCCTCTCTGTGAAGCTGCAGGGGAAGGATTGGCCGTCCCCGTACACTTCCTCCTAAGTTTTTTTCGGCTCTGATTTTTATCATGGGATTAGGGGGAAACCCCCGGCGTTTTTCGCTAATCTGTCAGAAGCTCATTCCTCTGATCCCTATATGGCTGGGAACCCTTTATGATAATTCTTCTACCCTAGCAAAAATCCCTGTCTTGTGTGGGGAGGGTTTTTGTCAGGAGGTAGATGTTGTCAGTGGGTGAGCGCTGCTAAAGACAGTCGACGGCCCCCCCCTTTGAGTCTGTGTGTATACCACTTTCCCTTTCCCCTCAGGGACGCGGGGCTCATGTCCCTGAAGCAACTCCCTCTGCCGTACGGGGGAGGCGTTGTCGTTACCCTCAGGTTTTGGTGGCACCCCTTTGCTCAAAGCCGGGCCTGCATGTGGGTAAAGGGGATCGACCGATCCATCCTTAAATGTTCTCTCCCGGGAGGGTATGGTTGCAATGCCCCTGGGACATTTTTAGGTTATCAAATTATTAAAAAATAGTATCGGTTCAAGTTTTATTCAGTGCCAATTAAAAAAATATTTCTCTGTAAAGGGTTTAAAAAAAAATATATGCATATTTAAAAAACTGGTGCCTAAATGCTTTTTCCCGATAAGTAAATCATCGAAATCCGATGGCGAGGTGTTTTTCTCCGAAAGATAAAAACGTATCCAGCTCCATTCAAACCACGTATTTGTAGATAGGGGGGGAAGACAATGGGGGGGAGATCGGAAGTAAAGTTTGGTTGAATTAGCCCGCCAGCATAATTCCTTTGTGTCCTTTTACAATAGTTTTTTCCCCGTTTTTTGTAGGAGACAAAATATATTTGCTTTAAAAATGAAATTCAGTAACTAACAAGGAAGGGTTACCGTTGTATTTCCTTTTTTTTCTTTTAGGCAGGTACTATAAACAATTTCGTGTGTGTGTGTGGGGGGGGGTAGTAATATAAGTTTGGGGTAAATTACTGAAACTACTCACATCCTGTGCTGATTCTCTTTTTTCTTAATCATATAAAACGGAAGGTCCTAATCGATTTTACTTTGGGTCTTTTTACATCAAAGGGGGAGCGCACTTCGAGATGGTCCAAGGGGGGGGAAATGTTGTTTTAGTAAGAAACCTCTATCAAGGATACCCCCGTCTGCAATAGCTATGCATATGGGCCTTAAGGGAAACTGAACTTTCCCCACGGGCTTTAAAGATTGTAAAGAGAATCATAACTTTGAGATATGAGACGCAAAACATGCGGGTTTTGACGACACGGGGGGCGGGTGGGGACACAGTTGATGAAAACTAATGTTTAGACAGATATTTGAGCCTCACACAGATACGTTAAAAAACCTTTTAAATGCAAAATTGAAAAAAAACCAACGTTTTAAATCTATCAGTCGACCTATTAGTTGTATTGGCAGTAAAAACATCCAAACATCGAGATAGTGATTATCGCTTTTATATTTCACAGAAATTTAAGCCTTTTTTTTCTTTTCTTTATGTCCCCGCCTTTTGGACCTGTTTTGGTAAGGTTGAAAGTTATAAAAAAGGCATATTGATTGATTGTTTATTTCAATTATCTGCCCGTAAACAGCTAAGGTCATTATTGGCAAACACCTTGTTTAAAAAAATATAAAATTTAAAATTTTAAAAAATCTACAATAAAATCTTACAAAACATAAATATTTAAAAATCAAAGCATAAATTTTGCTTTTAAAGTTTAAAAATTTATTGCAAAATTAATTTTACTGAAAATATGTCTCCCTAATGAAACAAATTTTATTCACAACCTCCCCCCAATACTTTTTTTCAGTGTATATGGGGGAGAAAAGAAATACTTTTGGGGGGTCGAGAATTGCACATTTTTCTACTACTTGCGCCCTTTAAATGGCTCTTGGCATCCCTTAAAAAGTGCTTCACTTTTAGCCATCGTCGGCCCATGAGTCAGTTTTGTGTGCCGTTTCTTATCTTGTTATATAACTTCTACTTCTCGGTGGGATGTATGCGATCCCCAACTCCCAAGGCATCTCTAATCTCTCGCATTTTTTTTTGGGGGTATCCCCCACTTTTCCCTTTCCCATTTTTACGAAAAAACACTGTTTCGGGTTCAGGTCGGTGAAAACCAGCATCACAGGGCTGAGACAGTTCCCTTTGGCCTTCGATCAGCTTCTCATTCCCCTAAACCACTCGTTGTCCCAACACAAAAGTTACCTTTTTTACTTGTTGACATTTGTGCAAACCCAAACTTGAACCTCGCTCACTACTGGGTTAATGGGTTTTTAAAGGGCTTGATTGCTTGCAAGGCCTACAAGATTACGTGTATTACAATTGAATATTTTGAAGATCTCTAGTCATCTTGACTGCTGAAGGATTGCATGTAACTCTGCAGTAAAGATCGAGCTGCTAGAGAAGGACTGCCCAATGCAGTCTTAATCTGCTCACGCTGCAAAGCCCCCCTTTTCAATTTTGACCATCTGTATATAAGCATCTGTCCTTGGTACTTAGAAGTGGGTTTGAAAAAACTCTTTCCGACTTCTGCTCCGGTCTCTCCCCTTTCCAATTCCACCAAAACCCAAACCCACTTGATTAGTAAAAAGGGGGAATTGGGGAATTCCCCAAAAGCCGAACTTACCGAATTTTGAATTAAAACTTCCACAAGATTCCTCATTCTCCTACCTGGGACGGCTATCCCCAAAGGGTGTTTAAACCAAACTGGGTGTAGGAATCCTGGAATCCTTTGTAGTCCGTTAGTAAAACAGGTTTATGTAGTCCCAGTGTAATGAAAGAGGTTTCTCCCTCTCGCATACAGGGGCTCCACAGGGGAAACCGAAACCGCAGTACAGACTCTGAAAGCATATTATGAACTGATTTAACATCCGGGGAACATGGAATTCAGATGAATAACCTCACATCCATATCGACTTACTACGAAAAATAATTTTCTCGGTAAAGCCGAGAGGTTTTGGGGGTCTGCCCCCCAAATAGTGTGAAAGAAAACCCCCAAAATCCTAATGCTTTTTTCGCCTTTACTTTTAACTGTTTGATGTGAGCACCCATGTGGCCCTTTATCAAAAAATAGCCCGAGTATTCACCTATTAAACAAATTGCATTGGGGCTCCAAAAAAGGGGAAAGGTGGTTCTTTCCTTTTTTTGGAAATGTTAAAACCCTGGTCTTGCTTGGAGAAAATTTGAACCCCTGGTATGTTGCCCCCTGTACAACCCGATTTATTGCAGTCTGTATGGTCCCTTTTTCATCCCGCTTTCCCCTGAGCATACAGTGTAAAGTCTCCATAGAGATTTCATGAGACGCACTTTGAAAAACCCTTTTCGATGTCTTTTAGCAATGGGAAATAGGGTCACACTTAAGACACACCCCTTTTGGGAACCCTTCCACTGATCTTCCCCGATTGAGAAACTGTTTTCCCCCCTGAACTCAAACTTCCTTTAGCGGAAGCTTTTTATAATTAGGTAAACTCCTCTTAAACCAAAGCGTCGCTTCTGATATCCTGCTTTCCAAATTTAAACATAAACCTTTTCAAGATCTGTATACGTTTCCCCTCCAAATGCTCGAGGTTCTAAACCCTCAGCTTGCAGATCAGCTGGTGGAGAAAAGGGGCTGTAAATTTTCCCGGGGTGGAGCATCCCTTTCCAGGTTTGGAAAAGGGAATTTTAAGCTTCTTTCCGTGGATGGCCGTGCCCTCCTTTTAGACCTATTGAATGGGCCAACAGAAACTTTTGGGACCTCTCTGGTAATGAGATATATTTTTGGGATGCAATATTTTCACTTCCTGGGGGTGTCTTATGGCAAACTGCAAAGCAGAGTCCTCTCCTTTTGGGAAAAAAACAATTTATGGGAAATTCTGCTCATCCCTACTGAAAACGACACTGGGTGTCATTCCTGTTCACGAAAAGTGGGGAAACGGGCAGTGGGAAGATTTCCCCAGAAGATCTCTGACATGGGTTTAGCTAAATCATTTCCCGCATCTTTTTGTCTTGAGGATTATGCCAACTATCTTCAAAGCAGGGGGTGACTGGATTTTTTTTCCAGCGATCTTACACCCTTGTCCCTTTACCATGCTAAAGGGGGCCAAGATTAAACGAGGGGACATACGTCTCCTGACATTCTCTAGCCTCCTTTAGGACTCGCCCCGGGGTTGGGACAGGTCTTTTTGTAATGGATCAAGGTTTTCTCCTTGGGGCTCGTTTTTAACTGCCCTTTAAAGCAGGTTTTCTTGCTCTGACAGCTTTTTGGCATTCATCAACCCCCATGGGACTGGGGGTTGATGTATTCCAGGCTACGTTTTTGGGAAGGTACTTTTTGCTGCAAGGTGAAATTAGTTTGCGAAGTGATTAACGCATCTTGCACACTAGAAATCATTCACGATCCCCTTTCAAAACTGTAGTTCTCTAAAAAATTACGTCTGATGTTCAAATCACCATTTTGGACTCCATTGGCTGGAATACCATTCACCTCCAAAATATTGGAAAGTGGTCGCTTCCATGCCTTTCAAGTGAAAATTTAACTGTGAATTAGGGGAAACAATTGACAGGTCTATTTGGAAAATCCCAGTATGATTTTGGAAAAGTGTGGGAGTGTCCCCTGTTTAGTAAAAAATGCATCTACTTTTAAAGGCCCCTTTCCCTTTAGGGTTTTCACAAAGTGTCTCCCCCCGAGGTGATGCCGACCCTTGAAAAGTAAAATGGAGTGGCAACTGCCCAAGTAAATCTTTCCAAAATTTTCTATGTTGAGATTATTGGGGAAGGTAGAAGATACACATAAAAGGTCTGTCCAGCCTTTCTCACAGCCTTCACCCCATGTTGTCTGCAGGGGAATGGCCCGGGAGGGAAAATCCTACTAAATAACTCTACTCCTCCATGAGGTCCATTACAAAAGGTCCCATAATGGGCTTGAATTTGGAAACCTCTCAGGGGAAAGGGATGATTTTTTTCCCGGTCATGTCTTTAGGCACAAACTGGGGTTTTTGAAGCTATCGATGCGTTCTTCCCATTTTCGTGAATTCCCTGATTTTTCCTTGGATTAGGGTTCCATTTTTTCAAAATTTCCCCTTCATAAGGTTTTGGCACACCTGTGGGGGCGGTTTCCCCCCACCTTTTGCCTTCCCTTTCCAGAAACTTGGGGGAATTTTTTTAGGGTTGTTTACCTGTGGAACTAGTTTCCCCAGGGTTCTTTTTGGGTAGGCCAGATTTCTTTTCCCGGGGGAAAGGGAAAACCCGAGCCTTTTTTTCGGGGGTTCTGCCCACAGGGGGCCCTTGTGGATGTGGTGGCGCTAGACTATCCCTCTGGAGCCCTGCCTACGGGCCCAAAAACCCCACTTTGGAGAGGAGTCTTTTGAAAACTCAGGGGTTCCCCTTTTCCCGGGGAAGGGGGATCTGACCCTTTTCTTCGGGGCATTCTGCCTAGCATGGGGGCCCTTGTGGATGTGGTGCACTGGGACTGTCACCATTAGGGCCCTGGAGCCTTGGGTGAAACTCCAAAAACCTTACTTTGGGGGGTATCTCCTCAATAGACCCATCACTCCCATCCATTTTTTGGTAGAAAACTCTCCAGAGGCATTTTTTACAAATTTAGGATTGAGGTTTTTTAAAGGGAATGGAGAGTGTATGGTGAAAGAAGATTTTAGGCAAGGGATGGCAGGGGGAACGTCGCTTTGCCTCTGGGAAAACAAAATTTTTTCTTATTACCAATAGTTTTTTTTCAAAATTTTCTTTGAAAAAGCTTCAAAGAGCTTTTTTACAGGGTAAACCTATTGGGCCTGGTCATTGTCTCTCTTTTATGCCTTTTGTCCACACTTTACGCAACTCTAGGTTGTCCATTTTCCTTCAAAAGGCAAGGTTGGCTCCCTACCCATATCCTGGCAGTGGAAGCACCCCCTGGGGTTTGGTGATAGGCTTTACCTTGAGGTTACCCTGCCAACTTAACCGGTTTTAAGACTAATGCATCAAAAAATTTGGGAGCTGGTGTCGACTGTTCCAAACCTTAAATTTCTTCTTAAAAATTTTTTTCTGACAATCAATAAAAATTCTTTAGTTTCTCTAACGTTTTTTTCCTCAAATACCTCTCAGGGGCTTGGGAAAGACAATTCCCTTACACTGATTGAGTGTTCTTGAGGAGAAAACAAAATTGAGCCCCAGGAAGTCAATTTGCATGCAGCGATCACTGACCTGGTGACAAAAACTCAATACAGGGTGTGCGAGGGTCGTGTTTACACACCTCAAATATTTTTCCCATCTACTTCAAAAATCACGATCCATGATTGTACACCTCATGGTCTTCACTGTAGTGAATTTTCCCTTTTGGCTTCATCTGGTCACCCCCCAGGGTTTCGGCCGCCTGTTCCCCTGACGTTTTCGGGCCTGTATAGGAAATCTCGGGCTCCTTCGCCCTGCAATCTTTGGCTTTGCTGTTTTTTTTGGTTTGTTTTTTTTAATAAGAATGCCCCGTGTTTTTATATCCTCTGACTTACCTTTCCCAGGGGCTGTGTCGACAATACATCTACACCTTTCACTGCACATAACCTACTTATACCTACTTACCTTATATTTTTACTTACCTTGTCTTATTCTTTCCTTTTTTCCCTTTGACAAATTACCTTTTTTTATTTCTCTCTCGTTTTTTTTTCTGTGTTTTCCC
>NW_023662879.1:5000-15594 GCF_015228065.2 Penaeus monodon
TTTCTCAGTCGTTTACAAGCTTGGTTCGTCTTAAACATACATGCATAATACCGAAATTAAAATGAATTTCTCCAGAAACAAAATTAATACATATTGGTTTTTCTTCATTAAAATATCCTTAGAACCTTAATATATAAGTTAAGTTAAGTTAAGTAAGTTTATTTACCACCCTGGCTATCTGCTCAGGCGTGGGCAATCATGATTACAGTTTTACATATTCTGACTTGTACAGTAGTCTGTAACTACTGTAGTTGTACAAGGTAAATATAAATATAATCATACTCATCCCAAAATTATACTTACATATGCTTTTGCCACTGTGTTTGAAAAACACTGTTTTTTGGGCATACGGGAGTTATCACATAGAAAATTTTAGGTATAGTACGAGGAAAATCTTCCAATGTATCAGATGAAATAAAATTTCACATAGTTTCTTTATACCTCATGTTAGGTGGTCTGAAGGCTGTATCACATGACATTCCGTGATATAGTGCTCAAGCGTTCGTTTTTTTTCTTCTTTTACACAGTCTACATCTAGATTCATCTGCACTTCTTGCACCGTGCAGTTTGCCATTACATTCTGAAACCTAACGTATTCTGGCAATAACCACGCACAATGTCTGGTTTGACTTCGGTGCCACCCATGGAAGGCTTGCCACCCCTATCCCTGATCGTAGTCCCTTTATGGTACGTTTTAAGGCCTTTGAGTGTTAATCAGATCTACTAGTTCTTCCTTATGAGAACTTTTCAATATATGTGCAACCCTAGCAAGAGCACCCCCAAGATTATGTTCACATATCCTTGCTGCAGGCTTCTTTCGCCAATTTGTCTACGTGTCGTGCTTGCGTATGCCACATGAGATGGTATCCATACAAACTGAATGTTGAAATTACGCTCTGTTGCATAGGTTACGTTACCTTAATGAAACCCTCAAAATTTTCTTCATCGCCACCTGCTTTGAAAAATTTTTAGCGTCCGAAGAGCACTTTGAAGTCACAGAAAACTAAAAACAAGCCCCTAGACATTAAGATTCCGTTGCGAGGATATACCTGCCAGCTCCGTTTGTGTAGTGCTGGCCCAGTTTTGTATTCTCATATTAACTTGATGTTGTAGTAAGCCATTTTTGTATACGCGCAAGGAAACAACCACTTTGTATCCAGACTGTAGGGATCCGTCGGCGTAACACTCATATGCATCATCACCCATAGATTCTGTGTTTTTCCGTTACCGTTGCTAGCGCAATTTGTTTCAACACACAGTTTATGCACCCTGTTTTTTTTTGTGGTGACATGAAAGTGCACGATCAATGTTGAATTTTTCCATGGTGGAATGGAGCGACCTTTTGGTATTTTACTAATTGGAACTTGAGTTTTAAAATGTTCATGGAGATTTTGTGTATCAGAGGCGCGCGTGTGTGTGATTTTGTCACGTCTACATGCATGATTTTATGTTGCATGTTGTTTTAGGAAATCTAGAGATACGAGGGTTCCCTCAGAGCTTTGACCCAAATATGGTGGAAATAAATATTATTCATCGAAATGGATGGTAAGTTTAATTCTGGTCTCATGTTTACTATCCTTGCTGTTCCGGGGCGCCGAGGATAATCCTCATAGCTTCATTTTGCCTACCCCCAAAACTACCTATTTCTGATTCCTTACACTGCAACAAGTGCAGTGCATGGTAGTCTACAACTGACCTTATAAAAACCAAATAAAACATTCTAGCGAGCTTAACTTGATGCCATGTTCCTCTTCCGACAAGAACTTTCAAAGGTTTCAATCTCTCCCAAGTCTCTTCTTTAGAGAGAGGACCAGGTCTGCATCATTTACATTCACCCCGAGATATTTATACTTGTGGCATATGTCAGCTCCTGGTCACCTATGGCGAAAAGTGGGTGGGGTATGATACATGGTTTAGAGCCATTGTTTTCTCAGCGGGAAAAGACTAATCCACACTCATGGCCCTTTTCTGTGATTCCCGTCGAAATTATTTGAATCCTCCTGTTGATATGCTCTGACGCATATGTCATCAGCATAGCATATAAAGGATTCACCATCCCCAAGTGGGGTATCTGCCACTAGCTTGTGCATGAGACATTGAACAGCATAGGGCTGAGAACTCCTCCCTGTGGCGTCCCAAGTTCAAAGACTGTGAAGTGGAACTTCTCACTCCCCTGAACGGACACTTGCAGATCTGTTCGAGAGATACATTCTAATCCAGTTCAATATCTTACCCCCGGGTGCCAAAGCTTACTAATTGTTTTTTAGGATAACTTTCTCTGTTTGCAATGTCAAAAACTGACTTAAGGTCAAGAAAAACCGTGTGCTTCCTGGATTAGAGTGTGAAAAGTACTCTGCAAAGCAATGTTGTGTTGGGTACGTCCCGTGAAATCCGTACAGTCTGTGAGATTTACCTTGTAACCTGTACCTGAGTCTGTTCAAAAATTATCCTTTCTAGAAAATTTGCATACACATGAGGTTAAAGAAATTGGTCGGTATTTATCATGTTTGATTTCGGTATAGGGATTTATTGACTGCGTGTCCCGGAGCCAGGCAAAACCTTGTGACAAAATTAACCTGTAAAAGGTGCAAAGGGGATTACCAGGTACCTGAGCTATAAGGCGGAGGACACTATAGGTAATTCCATCCTCACCTGGGCGGACGCTTTCCTTTGATCAGTGCATTGTTCCGTTCCCCTCGTGATCTCAGCAAAGTCTGAGGGGTCAGTATCAAACATCCAATCTCAATGGCAAATTTGCGTGCATTTTAGATTGACTAAGGTGATCCTGAATATTTGTGGGAAGTGGCTCAATTTGGACGCTCCAGACCATTGACTAAGGAGGGATATCTGCTTGTGCAAGAGGACTATGGAACTGCGGGTGTTAGTTGGTTTGCCTGAAATTCGATTATTTTTTTTCCAGACCTCCGACATTGAGGTGTTTATTGTTAATGCTTTGTAGGAACTGTTCAAAGTGTTCATTTCTGAAATGAGTTTTTATTCCCCTAGGTTTTTGTTAGCCTTAAGAAATTCAAAAAGGTTGTCACGGGTATTATCCTGCTTGTAGATATCATAAAACTCCTGACTCGCTTTTGTTTCCCTTAATAATGTAGGGGCGGTGACCCTACATTATTAAGGGAACAAAAGCGAGTTCAGGAGCTTTATGATATCTACAAGCAGGATAATACCCGTGACAACCTTATTGATTTCCCTTTAAAGGGTAACAAAAACCTACGGGAATTAAAAAATCATTTCCGAAATGAACACTTGAAGTTCCTACAAAACTTTAAAAATAAAACCTCAATGTCGAGGTCTGGAAAAAAAAAAATCGAAATTTCCCGCAAACCAACTAACACCCCGCAGTTTCCCTAGTCCTCTTGCACAAGCAGATATGCTCCTTAGTCAATGGTCTGGGCGTCCAAATTTAGCTCACTTCCCAATATTCAGGATCACCTTAGTCCATCAAAAATTGCACGCAATTTGCCATTGAGATTGGATGTTCTGATACTGACCCCTCAGACTTTGCTGAGATCACTGAGGGGGAACTGAACAATGCACTGATCAAAGGAAAAGCGTCCGCCCCAGTGAGGATGGAATTACCTATAGTGTCCTCCGCCTTATAGCTCAGGTCCTGGAAATCCCCTTTTGCACCTATACAGGTTTAAGTTTTGTCACAAGGTATTCTGCCTGGCTCCTGGACACGCAGTCTAATCATCCCTATACCGAAATCAAACACTGATAAATACCGACCAATTTCATTAACCTCATGGTATGCAAAGTTCTAGAAAGGATAATTTTGACAGACTCAGGTACGGGTTACAAGGTAAATTATCTCACAGACTGTACGGATTTCTATCGGGACGTAGCACCAACATTGCTTTGCAGAGTACTTTTCACACTCTAATCCAGGGAAGCACACTGTTTTTCTTGACCTTAAGCCCGCTTTTGACATTGCAAACAGAGAAGTTATCCTAGAAAAATTAGTAAGCTTTGGCATCCGGGGTAAGATATTGAACTGGATTAGAATGTATCTCTCGAACAGATCTGCAAGTGTCCTGTTCAGGGGAGTGGGGAAGTTCCACTTCACAGTCTTTTTGAACTTGGGACGCCACAGGGAGGAGTTTCTCAGCCCTATGCTGTTCAATGTCCTCATGCCCCAAGCTAGTGGCAGATATCCCATTTGGGGGAGGGTGAATCCATTATATGCTATGCTGATGACATATGCGTCAGAGCATCATCACAAGTGAGGATTCAAATAATTCTCGACAGAATCACAGCAAGGCACATGAGTGTGGATTAGCCCATTTCCGCTGAGAAACAAGGGCTCAAAACCCATGTATCATACCCCCACCCACTTTTCGCATAGGTGACCAGAGTTGACATATGCCACAATTTAAATATCTCGGGTGAATGTAAATGATGCAGCCCTGGTCCTCCCCTCTAAAGAAGAGACTCTGGGAGAGATTGAAACCTTTAAAAGTTCTTGTCGGAAGAGAACATGGCATAAAATGTTAAGCTCGCTAGACTGTTTTACTTGGCTTTTATAAGGTCAGTTGTAGACTACATGCACTGCACTTGTTGCAGTGTAAGGATCGAAATAGGTAGTTTGGAGGTAGTGCAAAATGAGCTATGAGGATTACCTGGGCGCCCCGAGAACAGCAAGGATAGTAAACATGAACCAGAATTAAACTTACCATCCATTTCTGATAGAATAATATTTATTTCCACCATATTTGGGGTCAAAGCTCTGAGGGAACCCTCGTATCTCTCGATTTCCAAAAACAACTGCAACTAAAATCACGAAAGTAGACGTGACAAATCACACACACGCGCGCCCTCTGATACACAAATCTCCAGAACATTATAAAACTCAATGTTCCAATTAGTAAAATCCCAAAAAGGTCGCTCCTTTCCCACCATGGAAAATTCAACATTGTCGTGCACCTTACATGTCTACCACAAAAAACAGGTGCATAACTGTGTGTTGAAACAAATTGCGCTAGCAACGGTAACGGAACACACAGAATCTATGGGTGATGATGCATATGAGTGTTACGCCGACGGATCCGTACGTCTGATACAAAGCTGGTTGTGCTTGCGCTGTATCCCAAAATGGCTTACTACAACATCAAGTTAATATGAGAATACAAACTGGGCCAGCACTACAACAAACGGAGCTGGCAGGTATCTCCTCGCAACGGAATTCTAATGTCTAGGGGCTCTGATGTAGTTTTCTGTGACTCTCAAAGTGCTCTTCGGACCAAAATTCTTTCAAAGCAGGTGGCGATGAAGAAATTGTGAGTTGCTTTAAAGCGTACGTAACCTATGCAACAGAGCGTAATTTCAACATTCAGTTTGTATGGATACCATCTCATGTTGGCATACGCAAGCACGACCACGTAGACAAATTGGCGAAGAAGCCTGCAGCAAGGATATTGTGAACATAGATCTTGGGATGCCTCTTGCTAGGTTGCACATATATTGAAAAGTTCTCAAAAGGGAAGAACTAGTAATCTGATTAACACTAAAAGGGCCCTTAAGCTGTACCAAAAGGCACACGATCAGTATAGGGATGGAAACCCTTTTCCTATGGGTGGCACCGAGTCAACCAGACATTGTGACGTGGTTATTGCCAGAATACGTTTAGGTTACAGAATGTACTGGCAACTGCACGGTGAAAGAAGTGCAGATAAATCTAGATGTAGACTGTGTAACGAAGAAAACAAACGAACGCTTGAGCACTATATCACGGAATGTCCATGTGATACAGCCTTTCAGACCACCTAACATAGGTATAAAAACTATGTGAATATTTCATTTCATCTGATACATTGGAAGATATACTCGTACTATACCCTAAATTTACTATGTGATAACCCCCGTATCAAAAAACAGTTATTAAAACCAGGGGCCCAAAAGCATATTTAAGTAATAATTTTTGTATGATGTATGATTTATATTTATATTTTACCTTGTACAACTACAGTAGTTACAGACTACTGTACAATGTCAGTTTAAAATGTAAAACTGTAATCATGATTGCCCACGCCTGAGCAGTTTAGCCTGGGTGGTAAATAAACTTACTTAACTTAATTTAACTTATTTATTAAGGTTCTATAATGGATATTTTTATGAAGAACCAAATGGTATTAATTTTGTTTCTGGGGAAATTCATTTAAGTTCCGGTATTATGCATGTATGATTAACGAACCATATGCTTGTAATATCTGACCTGAGAAATGTTAAATGTGTTATAGGGCATGGGTGGTTTAGCACTGGCCTCCGGTTTTTATACCCGGGGATTTTTCAATATCAATGAGGCTTTTCATTATTCCCTCTTTAATATATATATATATAAAATATAATATATATATATATATTTTAATTATATATGTATATATATATAATATATATATTATATATGGGATATAATATATACATATATATATGATTATATATATAATATATTATATATATGTATATATATATATGTATATATATAATTTTATAAAATATATATATATATATATATTTTATATATAACATATACACACACACACACACACACCACACACACACACACACACACACACATATAATATATATATATTATATATATATATATTTTATATATATATAATGCCATTTATATATATATAAAATTTAAAATATCATATATATATATATAAAATATAATATATATTATATATAATATGTGTGTGTGTGTGTGTGTGTGTGTGTGTGTGTGTGTGTGTGTGTGCGTGTGTGTGTGTATATTTATATATTTATTTATAAATATATATATGTATATAAAATATATATATATATATAATATTATTAATTATATATATATATTTTATATATATTACATATATATAATATAAACATTTTTATTTTATATATATATATATATATATATATATATATATATATAAAAACAACAAAAAAATTATATTTAATATATTATATTATATTTATATATATAATATATTTATATATATATTATATATATTATAATAATATTTATATATATTTTATATATATTTTATATATTATATCTATCTATTAAAATTTTATATAAAATGTTTTTAATATTTTATATATGTATATATCTATTATATAATATGAAAATATATTTATAAAATAAACAAAACAACGAACCCTAATTATATATATAATTTATATTTTATTATATATATATATATATATATATATAATTATATATATTTATATAACTTTATCTATATATATACATATTTTTTTGTTTGTTTTGGTTGTTTTGTTTTTTTTTTTTTTTTTTTAGTTTGTTTTTTTTTTTTTTTTGTGTGTGTGTGTGTGTGTGTGTGTGTGGTGTGTTTTTTTTGTTGTGTTTTTTTTTTTTTGGTTATATTTATTTTTTTTTTTTTTTTTTTTTTGTTTGTGTGTTTTTTATATATATATATAAAAATAAACTGTATATATAATCTTATATATATACTTATACTAAATAAATTTTTATATATATTTATATTATTTCTTTTATATATAATTTTAATATTGTATCTTATCTATAATATAATTTCAGAATATTAGTTTTACAATTTTATTCCCTTATTTTCATATTCCCTTTATATTCGATATATTCATTCATCAAAATGTTCTATTTTCAATATAATAGGATTATTATTACTTGCTATAATTAATATATAAATATATATTTTATATATTAAACCCACCACACCACGGCCCACAACTGCCCCGCATATTATATATTCATCTATCAATTATTTGATATTTTCAAAATAAATACATTCATATATTATGATATATATTATATATATAATATATATTTATTTTATATATAAACAACACAAAAAAAAGAAAAAAAAAAAAAAAATATATATATATAATATATATTTTATAATATATTATATATATATATATATATATATTGTTTTTTTTTTTTTTTTTCTTGGTTGTTTTTTAATTTATATATATTTATTATATGCATTAATATATAGTATATATATATAATAATATATGTATTAAAAATACTATAAAATATTTTTAGTAATATATATATATATATATAATATAATATTATACATATATATATGATATATATTATTATAATATTTTATTATATTTGTTTTTGTTTATTGTGTTTCGTTTTTTTGTTTATATTTATTATATAATTTTATATATATCTATATATATATAATATTGTAATTATATACATAATACATATATGTATATAATATATATATATATATATATATATATATCTAAAAAAAAAAGGGAAAAAAATAAACAAAACCCAAAATGTTTTATTAAATTTTATATATATATATTAATATATATATAATAATATTTTATATATTAATATAAAAATATATATCTATCTTAATAAATAATAATTAAAATATCTATAATATATATTATATATTATATCTATTCATATAATATTATATATATATAAAATGTATATATATATATTGTATTTTATATTATATATTATATATATCTATAAATTGAATATAAGTATATTAAAATCTAAAAATATATTAAAAATAAATATATCATATATTTTATATATATATTCTATACTATTTAAATTATATATAATTATATATAATATATATTATAATATATATATATATAATTGGGTGTGTGTTCTTGGTTTTGTGTGTTATATATCATATTATATATATATTTAAACAAATATATATATATATATATATATTATATACTATTTATATATGCATATTGGTGTAAAATATGTATTAAACATATAATAATAAAAATATTATATTATATATATAATATTATCATATATATTTTCATATTAATATTTTTATATATATATATATATATTACATATCTCTATATATATACTTTTTATAAATATAAAATATTTTATATATTATAATTTATCATCTCATATATGTAGATAGTAATTTTATAAGTTGATATTGTTAATCTTTTAGTGGTGTGTGGCATGGTGGGTTTACATTTCCGTTTTTAGGATTGATATATTTAATTTATTTTTAAAATATAATGGGGATTTGCATTATTCCATTTTTAATATCATAATAATATATATATATATATTTATATGATATATATATATATATATATAAAATATATATATATTATATAATTATTATATATTATTATATAATATATATATATGTATATAATTATATATAATATATATAATATATTCTATATATAGTTAATTTTAAATCTTATAATTGTTTTTTACATTATCTTTATTATATACCTATATGTCTCTTATAATTCTATTTTTATAAATATTACTAATATTATATCTTATAAAATATATATATTATATATATATGTTATTATTATAATATATCTATATTATTATATTCTTATTATCTACTATATCCTCATTATAATCCTTTTTTATTGTATATCATATATAAAATATAAGATTTTTATATATATCTATTTTTATATTACTCTATTACTTTTATCATACTTCAATTATATTTTTTTACAATACTATTCATTATTCTCTTACTATCTAATCTATATATATATTAATATTCTTATTTCTATTATATATATTAAATTTTATATAACCCTATTATCTATATCATTTATATTCTTTATCGATTATATATATCTCTTAAAATTATATATTATTTTAAATACTATCTTTTTATCTATATATATATATCATACTATATTTAATATATAATTACTTTATATACATACTTCTTATATATCTCTTTTAATATTTTATATATATTTATATATATTTTCTCTTCATTATCTTAATATATAATTATACTAATATATTATATCTATATATAATATATATATTATTATAATATCTATATATATATATATATAAAAATATATCTATCTATATAATATTATATACTATATATATATTCTATATATATTATGCTATTTATATATATATATAAAATCTATTATATATAAAAAATTATATATACTATATTTTATCTTATATATATATTCTATTATTATATCTTTTTCTTTGTTATATATATATCTTTTTAAATTTTAAAAATATAATATATAATATATCTATATTATATAAATACCATATCTATAATAATCTAATATATACTGCTCATTATTATAATTTCTCTATAATTTTAATATTTTTCTAATCATTTTATTTATTATATATAATAATCTATATTTTTATAATCTATCTATCTATAATAAAAAGTATTTAGTATTTTTAACATATTCTAATTTCTTTTATTATATTATCTGATATAATACTATTTCTTTATATATTTAATTTCAGTTATCTATTCAATTTCTTCTATTTTTATTAATTTTATTTTAAATAATTTTACTATTTAAACCAAAAAAAAACAACAAATAATACAATAAAAAAAAAAAAGACCCCTTATTTTAAAAATTTTTTTTAAAAATTTCCTTTTATTACCTTTGTTAATTTTAACTTTATAATATATTTTTACAAAATTATAGTTTTTTTTAAAAATTTTTTTTTCCCCCCCCCCCCCCCCAAAAAAAAAAAAAAAAAAAAAAAAAAAAATAAAAAAAAATCTAATGAAAAAAAAAAAAAAAAGATTTTTTAGTTTTTTTT
>NW_023662880.1:0-15594 GCF_015228065.2 Penaeus monodon
TAAATTTTTTTTCCTTCCTTTTACTGACATACTATATTTACACCAGAATTGTACTGGAGCGGCATGGGAGCATGGGACAATTGTTTTTGTGTTTCGTCAATCCTCCTTAAACAAGAAAGAGCCCGGGTCTTTACACCTACCCAGAAATGGGCCCCCCTGGGTGGTAAAACTAAGGTACTCCAGGTAACTGCAAAACAGGGGTCCCAACACTGACAGATTCTTATGTTTTTCCCTATCTTTAGCTTTTTAAAGTCCGTAAGTTCCCTCTCCCCCCCCCCCCCCACCCTGTGCCCCTTTTCATTTTGCCTTGCCATTCCCCGGGGACCCGTAAATTTGCTCAGGCACGGGAGGCGTCATGCGGCGTAAAGAGCGGGTTTAGAATATATCTGCCGAATTACGACGGGCATTTTGGTACGGATATAAAGGAGATACCCCGCTGACCCCCACGCCGCCGGTCGTCATAACTGGTACCCTGGGCGTCGTGCTCGGGGGACCGCAGCCCGGTATGCCCACCCGGCAAAAATAGCACCCAACCGACCCAAATTGACCCGCGGAAAGATCCCTTGGAAAAATCACCTGAGGGGCTGCCTCTCCCTGCTCCCCAAGGGTTCGCCATTCGCGTCCTGTCCACACCATACCCCTTGGCCGTTTCCGCAGTCCCGTTTTATTTTCCAATATATTTTCTAACCAAAATAAAGATTAACACCGCAAATTTGCTTCAAACCCTTTGTGAAATCACTCACCTCTCCCCTTTCCCCTCTCTCTCTCTCTCTCCTCTCTCTCTCTCTCTCTCTCTCTCTCTCTCTCTCTCTCTCTCTCCTCTCTCTCCCCCTCCCCTCTCTCTCTCTCTCTCTCTTCGCTTTCTCTCTCTTGCCTCCCTCTCTCCCTGCCTTTTTCCTCTCCCTCCTATCTCTTTCCCTCCCCCTCCCCTCCCCTCTCTTTTTCTCCCTCCTACTGACTCTCTTTTTTCCCAAACCCCTCTCTGTCCCTATCCCCCCTCTCTCTCGCCTCTCCTTTTTCTCCCCCCTCTCTCCCCTCTCTTTCTCTTTATACTCTTTCTGCCCCCCTCTTTCCTCCCTCTCTCTTTGCCCCCCCTCTTTTTCTCCCCCTCTTTCTCTCCCTCTCTCTCTGTCTCTCTTTTCTCTCCCTCTCCCTATCCCCCTCCCTCTCTCTGTTTCTCTCTCTTTATCTCTCTCTCTCTCTCTCCTCTCTCCTCTCCTAACCCCCTCCTCTCTCCCTCTCTCTCTTTTCTCCTCTCTTCTCCTCTCCTCTCCCTTTCTCCTCTCTCTCTCCCTTTTTTCCCCTCTCTTCCTCCCCCTTTCCTCTCCTTCTCTCCTTTTTCTCTCTCTCTCTTCCCCCCCCATTCTTCTCTCTCTTCTCTCTCTCTCTCTCTTTATTAAAGTTTGAGTGGTAGAAATGTCTTGGGGAAGTGAATCCTAGCTGCCCCCCTTTTTAAAAGGGGGTCGTGTGGCATGTTGGGTTTTAGCCTGGCCCCGTTTCATCCCCGGAGTGACCAGGTTCGAGTTCGGGTCAGGGGGGGTTGTTTTTATCAAATCATTGCTTTCATTCCATGACAGTACATGGAAAAATCAACTTTTTCGTCGCCATCCCACTAAACAATTTTTCCCCACACGTATTTTAA
This sequence comes from Penaeus monodon, assembly GCF_015228065.2. NCBI lineage: Eukaryota > Metazoa > Arthropoda > Malacostraca > Decapoda > Penaeidae > Penaeus > Penaeus monodon. Next base: position 1,643 of record NW_023662880.1, read on the forward strand.
AATTTTGGGAAAGGGCTTAAATTATTAAATCATCTTAAAATAAGAATAAACACCGGGACGTTAAATTTTGTCTGGGTTGCTTCACGCCTTTTTCCCCAAGGCCACATCTAATTCTTTTTAAATGCTTTTTTCAACTAATCGAGAAACCTAAAAAATCCCCTAAATTGTTTTCTTTTCGCTTCGCTCGCCAAATCAAATAAAGGTGAAAATTTCCCCTGTAAGTAAATAGGGGGTTTGCCCCCAGCATGCATTGATAAATTTCCTCCAAAAAAAATTTAGGAATATTGTGTAATTTTTAAAAGGTCATCTACTTTTAAGGAAATTATCCTGATATTGAAAAATTTCTGAGAAAATTTGGGAAATCTAAAAATTTAATTAAAAGGGAAACGGGTTTTTGGGTGTTGTGTGTGTGGATCGGAGGGAGGGCAAAATCGATTTAGCTAAAATAATAAATACTGTAGGGAACACCAAGGTTTGTTTTCCTTTCACTTTTTCTTGATACATATTTTCAGTTGTAAAAATTGAGTGATCAAAATATTTTTTTTCGTGCTTTTGGGGTTTTGTTGTTTCCCGTTCTATCAATTATCCTTTTTTCATAAAGGGTTGCCTTCATATGACGGTGAGGGCCCCTTTAAAAACAAATCTACTGTAAAACCCTTTGTGTAGGGGAATGGGATGGTACTAGTAAAAAGCAATTACTCAAAACCAAATCCTGTAATTTTATCTGGGGGGTTTAAACTCGAAACCCTTCGAGGGGCCCTTTTTTTTAGCCACCGTCTTGAGGGGCCGCAAAGGGTTCCCGGATTAGTTATCACCCGTCATTTTTTGGGGACCTGGGGGGGGCCCTTTGTGCCCCACGAGGGCCCATTTAAAAGAACCGAAATAAAAATATAAAAAAATACAGACCTCATTTCCTTGGTTTTTGAAATTTTTAAATTAGGTCACATGCAGTTCTAGGCAACTTATTAAGACTTCTTTTAGTAGGGTGAGAACTCCCTATGCTCAACCCACCAACCAAAACCACACACACAAACACACAAAAACCCACACCACCACACACAACACACCAACACACACACCACCCCCACCCACAAACCCCCCACCCACACACACACACACCCACACACGACACACATATATTTTGGTGTGGGTGGTGTGTGTGGTAAAATAAAGATAAAGTCTGAAAACATTAAAACCCGAAAAGAAAAGAAAAAAAGAAGAAAAAAATCATATTACACACCGTCTGGTTCAAAACGTTTTTCAAAAACGGGCCCCTACCATTCGCATTTTCTTTACTCTTCCTCCCACTGCTAACATTACCCTTCCTGCACAATCTTGTCATCCCCATTACAGCCACGCCAAAACGACGCTTTCGTAAAACTGCCCCATGTTCCAAAGCGAGGGGAATTTGTGTCACTTCCCTTTTCTCTTGGTACGTGTCCCTCTCTGGTTGTGTTTTGTTTGTTTGTGTTTCTCTGTCGGATTTTTTTTTTTTTTTTTTTTTTTTTTTTTTTTTTTTTTTTTTTGTATGATTCTAATTACCTTTCTCTGTCTCTATTTCTCTCTCTCTCTCTCTCTCTCCCCTCTCCTCCCTCCCTCTCTCTCTCTCTCCTCCTCCTCTCCTCTCCTCTCTCCTCTCTCTCCCCTCACTCTCTCCTCTCCTCTCCTCCTTTCCCCTCTCTCTCTCTCCTCCCCTCTCCCTCGGTTTTCCCCTTTTTTTCCTATCTCTATCTATCTTTCTATCTATCTCCTCTCTCTCTTCTCTCCTTTTCTATTCTCCTCTCTCTATTCTCCCCCTCTCTCTCTCTTACTATCTTCTAACTACTCTCTTTTTCTTTTTTTTTTTCTCCCCCCCCCTCTCTCTATATTTTCTATTTATCTATCCCCTCTTTTTCCCTCCTCTTCCCCTCTCTCTCTCTCTCTCCTCTCCCCTCCTCTCTCTCTCCCCTCTCCTCCTCCTCTCTCTCTCTTGTCATTATATCTTATTCTCCTCTCTTTCTCCCCTCCCCTCTCTCTCCTCTCTCTCTCTCTTCCTCTCCTCTTCTCCCTTCTCTCCTCCCCTCTCTCTCTCTCTCTCTCTCTCTCTCTCTCCTCCCCCCCACCCCCCTCTCTCCTCTTCTCTATAAGGGGCTCAAAACTCGGGAAACAATGGCTAGCGGGGCTAGGTAGTTTTATGCGGCTTGCTCTTTTTGGGAAAAAATCCCAAAAGAAAAGGAAACACACGAGACGAGTCTAGGGGTAACCCGGGGGGTCACTTTCCGGGCCAACCCCGCCCTGAGGGCAAGGCGGGGCCGCCTTACACGTCGGGCGGGTGGGCCAAAATGAGTAGGTGGGGCACCCCTTTGGGGACGTGTGACATCCACCGAAAACGTGGGGTGGAAGGAATATGGGCGTGGGGGAGATGTAGGCATCTGCAGGAAGTTGGGGGGAGCAAAGGGGGGTCCCGGTTCCGCGTTATGACCCTCAAAATACCCTTCATACCCTCCTCTCTCCTCCTCTCTCTCTCTCTCTCTCTCTCTTTTCCCTCTTTTTTTTTCTCTCTTTTTTTCTATCTTATATCTATCTACATCATCTAATCCCCCCCCCCCTTCTCTCTCTCTCTCTCTCTCTCTCTCCCCCTCTCTCTCTCTCTCTCTCTCTCTCTCGCTCCCCTCCTCCTCTCTCTCTCCTTCTCTCGTTCTCTCTCCTCTCTCTCTCTCTCTTCTCTCTCTCTCTCTCTCTCTCCTCCTGTCTTCTACTTCTATCTACTATCTTCTATCTCTTTTTTTTTTCCCCCTTTCCCCCCCCCCTCTCTCTATCTATTTATCTTCTATCTAAATTTTTTTTCTCTTTTTCTCCCCCCCCCCTCTCTCTCCTCTCTATCTACCTTTCTCTCTATCTTCTATCTTTTACTTCTATATCCCAAAACTCTCCCTCTCTTTCTCCCCCCCCCCCCTCTTCTCTCTCCCTCACTCTCTCCCCCTCTCCCTCTCATTCTCTCTATTACTTCTATCTACATCTATCTTTCTATCTCTACATCTTCATCTTATCTATCTTCTATCTATCTATCTTCCTTTTTCTTTTTTTTTTATCTTTCTCTCTCTCTTTCTCTCTCTGTCTATCTGTCTACATATTTATCTGTTTATGTTTATGTGTGTGTGGTGTGTTGTGTATGTGTGGTTGTGTGTTGTGTGTGTTTTTTGGGTGTGTGTGTTGTGTTGTGGTGTGTGTGTGTGTTGTTGTGTGTGTGTGTGTGTGTGTTTTGTGTGTGTGTGTGTGTGGGTGTGTGTGTTGGTGTTGTTGTGTTTTGTTACGCGCACATATGTGATATATATATAATATTATATATTTTTAATATTTAATATATATATATTAATATATAATTTATATATATAATATATATATATATTTAAAATTATGCTCATATTTTTACATATAAATAAAAATTATCTATATGTATTTTTAATACATACTATATTACACATACTACTACAACATATGTTGTGTGTGTGTGTGTGTGGGTGGGGTTTGTGTGTGGTGTGGGTAGTGTTTTCCCATACATGGGCTCAAACACATTGAAAAGAAATTTACCATATTTCACAGACCCTTTACAGCATGCAATTTTCCTTTCTCGCCCACAGTCTCGTGCGAGGCCCCTTTTCCCGGACAATTACGAGACAGAAGGAAGATGTCCCCCCATGAGTATTTTATCTTTTCCGCGTACGGCTTTCCCGTGCCGCAATTTGGAGCTTCGGATGCAATATTCCCTATCGCTCTTCCAAGGGATGCGAAAAAAAGCAGATGTCGCCAAAATGAATGAACTAGGAAAATTGGGAAAACCCCCAATGCGTTGTGTATCGCGAAAAACTCTATGTTGAAACTAAACGAAACTGAAATTTTCTACGTAGTCTTATACTGCTTTTATCTGTATCCTCTCCAAAAGGGAATGGGGCGTCTCTCTTTAAGGATAAGGGAAACCAGTAATAATGTCAACATTGCTATCATGCACTTGACCAAAGGGCTACTAAGTACTAACATAGACCTTGGTTAACTGCCCCGGCTATGAAACGAAGGGGACAACGTTTGTTGGGGAGCTTTTTTTATCGTACTGTTCCCCGCCCCTCTCTTCATTACGGCTTTCCTTTCTCCACCATCATGGATCCACATTCACACCGATAACCTTTTACACCTATATGCTTGGGACCACGAGGGTCGTAGTTCAGTGCTTTAACCCTCTTTTTAAACCCTCGCGAAGTCTATATATATAAAATTATATAAATAATATATATATATTATTAAAATTAATTAATTTTAATAATTCATATTATATTATATATTATACAAAACACTATTAAAAGTATATTTATGTGTTATACTACATTATTGTATAAATTAACTACAAAAAAACCACACACACACACCCCCATACACACACACACCACACACACCCCCAACCAAAACAAACACAAACAAAAAACCCCACACCAACATATTAACATTATATCATATATTTATATATATATATATAAAATATTAAAAATATATATTATAATATATCTACTATTACTATATATATATATATTATTTAATATATATATATATATATATATTATTTTATTATATATATATATTTAAAAACTTTTATTCAAACCCTTTTTTCACCATATTGCTACCCCCATTTAAAGTTGTGATCACACACACAGACCACACACACATATATTATATTAATATATATATATATATATATTATAATATATATAATATATAATATTATATTCCATACACACACACACACACACACACAACACCACACACCACAATTTTATAATATATATATATAATATATTATATATTATATTATATAATATATAATTTTATATTGTGTGGTGTGTGTGTGTGTGTGTGCATGTTTATATGTCATAATACATTCCACCAAACACACACACCAAAAATATATATATAAAATTATATAATATTATATAATATAATATATAATATTTGTGGTGTGTGTGTGTGGGGTGTGTGTGTGTTGTGTTGTGGGGTGTGTGTGGTGGTGTGTGTGTGTGTGTTTGCGTGTGTGGGGTGGTGTGTGGGTGTGTGTGTGTGTGTGTGTTTTACATATCTGTGTAGTGTAAATTTATCATATATATATATTATATAAATATATATAATATATATATATAAAAACACACCACCAGACACCCCCCCCACAACACACACACACACACACACAAAAACAACCACACACACCACACCCAAACACCCCCCTCACCACCACACACACCACAACACACACACCACACCACACACCACACCACACACACAAACACCAACACAACACAACACACACAACATATATAATATATATATATATTATTATATATTTTTTAAAAATAAATATATATATTAATATATATATATATATATATATTAAAATATATTATATTATATATATAAGCATTTTTACAAACTTTTATGCACCCTATATGATCCTCTTTAAAAGCTAAGGTCGTTATTTTCGATTAGGCCACACAAAACGCACACACACCACACACACACACCCCAAAACCCCCCCACACACACCCACCCACAAACACACACACCCCACCCTATTTATTTTTTTTTAATTATTATATATTTATATATTTAATATATATATATATAATATTAATATATATATTATTTAATAATATATTATATAATATATAATTATATATATAAATTCTGTTGGGCCTGTCCCCAAAAAACCCCCTCTAGCTATGTGTTCTGGAGGAATGTTTTAATCCCCTCAAAGGGGGGCTAGAGCCTCGCTTGGTTGTGGGCGAGCGCCCACATGTTGTGTGTTTATTTTTATGTGTGTGTGTTTTTGTGTGTGTGTGTGTGGTGTCTAAAGAGTCAAGCCTCTAAAAACTATCCTACCCCTGCTAGCCTTTGAATGGGGTTCTGAACCCTTTTATAGTGCAACACACACACACACATTTTTTGTTATATTGTATATTATATCAAAAATACAAATACATAAACATATATTAAAAATTATAATATATATAATTATTTTAAAATTTTAATATATATTGTTTGTGTTGTGTGGTGTGGGGTGTGTGTGTGTTTTGTGTGTGTGTGTGTGTACATTATATTCCCGATTTTATAAACTATATATTTACATGCGTTATCGGGTTCTTCCCCCAATCTATCTTCTACCACACACACCACACACACCACCACAATATAATATAATATAACACATATATTATATATATATTTAATATATATATTTTTATATTATATTTTTAATATTATATATATATATATTATTATAATATATAATTATATATATATAAAATTAATATATATAAAGTAAGTATGAATAGCAGACTTTTACACCTAAAGAATTCTGTTTATTAGAATTTCGAAGGTAGACAGACAGGCCAACACAAAAGGGTCCACTCCCCCCTCGTCCCCGACCCCCCACGGGGGTCTCTTGGTGGGTCTCATTCTATCTTCAAAAAAACCAACGATTTAAAGCCCCCTTTCTTTGACCCGCCCCAAGTCCCCAAACGTTTCGCTCAATTCTGGGGGCTTAATACGTACAAAAGCAACGAAAGAAACCCTTGTAGTGTTGTTCGCTACCCTCAGGGGGGTTTGCGATACAACATATTTTTGGGGAAACAGGCCGGGGGTTTCGCCCAGGATCACGAACACGAGCTACTCCTCACCACGGGACTTCGAATGCCATGGTGGTACATGTAATGAAGTTGGATATTCCGAATTGGAGGAACAAAATGTCTTAAACTGAAAACTAAAAAGAAAAATTATAAAGCAGCACCTTTGCGACGGAGAGTAATGTCCGGGGCATGGGGCAGGTTAAAATTACCCAAAGGGGCCCCGGGCAACAATTTGCAGCAACAAAAAGGGGGTCAAGTCAGGATTTTGTCAGCTCACGTCTGATACATATTTTTTTTGTATTTCTCTGTGTATGTATTTCTGACGAAACGCAATCGAAACCGTCAATACTCTTTTGTTTGTAAAGAATTCATTCTCTTCTACCTTTTCTACTACCACAACACAACACACACACACACACCCAAAACCCACACACACCCACACACACACCACACACACACACACAACATATATATAGTATATATATATAATTTATATAATACACATATACACACCACTAAAACCCACACACATATTACCACACACAATAACACACCACATTTTTCATACAGTATGTATATAGTGTGTGTATATTATATATATAATTTTATATAATTATATATTTTAAAAATAATATATATATAATATTATATAATTACACATACATACATACACCACACACATATATATATATATATTATATATATATTTTATTATTATATTAATTATTATATATATGTATTATGTTTTGGGTATATTAAAAATTTTAATATATATATTATTAATATAATATATATATATATATTATATATATTATATATTATATATATAAAATTATTTATGTTGGTGTGTTATATATATATATATATATATATTATATATATATATTAAAATTTAATTTATAATTTATCTAGTGAAAGGTATTGCCATGTTGAATTGAATAAGCGGGGCAGGAGTTTTTTTGCATCTGAAATAGAATGATACTTCTCTGAAATTTTGCTCAGACTCAAATAAAAATTAGTATAAAAGGCATATTAATCAGCCTGATACATTTTAAAAAGATAACCTTTTTTTTTGTCTGTACGTCGTGTGTGTGTGTGTGTGAGAAGAGAGAGAGGAAAAAGGGGGAGAGAGGAAGAGAAGAGAGAGAGAGGAGAGAGAGAGAAAGGGAAAAAAGAGAAAGAGAGAAAAGGAATGGGAGAACGGGAACACACGAACATCGAAGACCTTTTCGTTTATTGCTTTTTCAGAGCAAATGAACCGAGAATCCAGGGTTTTTTTTAATTTCTAAGATGTCGGGTCCCGGGTGATTGGGCGATTTTTTACCCCCTCCCTTTTCCCGTGGGGTCCCTTGTTTTTGACGGAGGTTTGGGGCCCTTTTGGGAAGATGATCCTGGGGCTCGCGGAGGAAAGGCCCGGGTTCCTCTTGCCGATGTCGGGGCTCTGCGGTGATGGCCTTAGTTTTCACGGCTCTGCGCCTGCCCGTTCGCAGTCGCCGCAAAGCAAACCCGTTTAAGGGGAAAAGGGGTGTGCTGTGGTCTCACCTCTTTTCCCTGGATGTTAGGCCCCTTTTTTTTTTAAAGTCCGCTTAGCACTTATCCCTTCACTAGTTTGTCATTTTTAACGAGATTTGCCCGGAGCGGGGCGAGCGCAACACTCTCCGAGGCCGTGGGGGTTTGGGAAGATTTGTTCTAAAATTTTTAAAAAATCATTAAAAAAGCGCTCATTATTAAACACTTCGAAATTTGGTTCCCTGATATTGAGTTAATGCGTACCAACGAGGTTTCACAAAACTGTTCCCCGAAGTTTAACTGGAAAAACAAAAGATTATTATTCATTATCGATTTATTCCATCATTGTTGGGGTAGTTCGTTTCGGCGCGGATTAGCTCCAGTAACTCTAGTAAAAATGAGCTGTGAATTGCCTTTGTTGCCCCAGAGCAAAATAAATAATCTTTCATTTAAACCCATTAAAGTGACCCGGTCAAAAACCGATCCTTTTTCTATCAATAAACTACTACCAAACCCAAACCGGTTAACATGTTATTGAGAATGATAGTTCCAGGGAGATTCTTTCCAGGAATAAACAAACAAGTTTGATAAGCTATAACAAAATAAAAAACACGCCAGCGTCTTCAAAAATAGATTAACCCCTCCCCTGTCGCTCCCCCGGGGAATTTATCTCTGGTAAATCACTGCTGTAAAAAGGGAAAAGCTTTGCCAACTGCCTAAGTGAAAATAAACATTTACGAAAAGTTATCAGTTTAACAGCAAATTTTGGGGAGTGTATTAAAATTAAGATAATTTTATCTTCATTGTCTTTTCGTTTTTGAACTCCCTTTTTTTATACAACCCCAAATCTGAAAGCTGTTTCCGTGTTTTTTAGCTGCAAAATGCTCTGTAATATATAGGTATATTTACCATATCATTTTCCATGTCCCCTGAGAATGGCCTTTTTATTTGGGCTACTTTAAGCCTTACTTCGCTTTCTTATCTGGCATTTCGCGTTTTCTCGAAACTGGTGGTTCACCTCTATTTTTCTAAAGTTCTTAGGCGACCCGTGAGGTCTTTTGCAAAGCAAATTACGTTCTAGGTCTTCCCGTTTGGCAGTACCTTCTTCTACACGACTTGCTCTCTTTGCAAAAACTACACACACCACACACCACATTATATAATATATTTTATTTATATATATATATTTTATAATTATATAATTATTTTATATATTTATGTATTTACTTTTTAGTATTTATTGTGTGGTGTTATATACTATACTTTATTTATATTATTTACGTATTATATATATTTTTTATTATATAAAAATTTATATATATTATATATATTGTTGTTTGTGTGTGTGGTGTGTGTGTGGTGTGTGTGGGTGTGTGTTGTGGGGTGTGTTTTTACATATATTTTATATATTATATATATAATATTTTTTTATTATTTTATATTATACACCCATATTATATATATATATTTATTTATTTATTATAATTAATTTTATTATATACACATATAAACATACGTATGTATTGAGTGTCGTGTGTGTGTGAGAATTTATATTATGTGCGTGGTGCGTATATATATTTTAAATATATATTATATATAATATATATAATATATTTAAAAATATATATATAAAAACACCACGTGTATTGGGGGTGGCAAAAGGGGGGTTTCTGTGATCTGACCCTTTTCCTGACGATGTTGTGTGTCCAGCAAGGCTTGTTTAAAATCGACTTCGACACTTCACCTTCACTAGTATTATCTTTTTAACAGATGTCCCCGCGGGGGCCGGGGGAAAGCACTCCCCGGGGGCACAGTGGGTTTGGGATGTTTATTGTTCAAAAATTTAAATAATCATCATTAAGCGCTCATTATTAAACAATGTCGAACTCTTTTGGTTCCCTGTATTGTTTTAAGGCGTCCCAAAACGAGGTTTCACAAAACTGTACCACAATGTTTAAAACTTGTGGAAATCAAAGGACCGGGGCCAAACTCCGCAAAAAAGAACTTCATAAAAAAGAAAAAAAAACACTTAAAACTATTATTTATAAAGAAGGGGATATATACAAAAATACAAAAATATAGAAAAGCCCTATGTACACTTACTTATCTTAAAAAAACTGCCTCAAACCCCTCCTCCGTCCTGTAAAACAAAATAATGAAAAACAAAGAAAAGGCTCGACACCCCTCTCTCTAATGCCTTTAGCAAGGGCTATCCTGAAAGCAGTTTTCCCGAAAGTCTCTGGCTTACTGCTGAATACCCCTTGCTTATATCAATTAACCCGGGGTTTGGGGAGGGAGGGAGGTTAGAGGGGAAGAAAGAGAAGAGAAGAGAGAGAGAGGAGAGGAGAGAGAGAGAGAGATGGGGGGGGGGCAACTTTTAGTGCTTGGGTTCGGGAGGCTTTAAATACAAACCCAAATTTTTTCCTGTGCAAAAAGGTGCAAAACATATAAAAAACGAAACAAGAAAATATATTCATAATTAAAATAAAATGATAAAAATAATCAAAAACAAAAAAATAAAAATAATAATAAAACGTCTTTGTAAGTCCAAGTTGCCCGGGTGTGGTCCCTGGGGGGCACAGTGGAGTTTTGGCTCCAGCCCTGCCACAAATTTTTTTGGGATCCCTTGATGCTTTCGTTTTCTTGTGGTTCATACAAGCCCCTACTATCAAGTTTCCGGCGCTCATATTTCAAACGGCGGCTCTGGGACTGTCTTAGCAAGGGTCCACTATCTATTCTTCCTGGCCCCGTAGGTAGCCGAAGTCTGGTCGCTACAAGAGGGATTGGTCACACACTTCATTTCCCTTCGGCATTAATATCATAGGGTTTCTGTTTTTCCCCTTATATAACATAATTTATAATATATATTTTTAAATATATATATATAATATATATATATATGTGGTGTAAGCTGGTATCCTTAACAAGTAAATATTGAACAATGAATAACCCCAAACTGTCTTTCCCGATGTACACCCCTGGGGGAGTAGACCCAAACCCTTTTTTTGTATTGGGTTTTCCACCCCAATGACCAAACGTCGAAATGGACACATTTTTGCTTTTTGCCTGTCAGGCAGACGTGGGAAACGGGACACAGAGTACGTTTTTTTGTAGGGGTGTCTTAACCCAAGGGGAAAATGGGCTTGGACAAAAAATAACCAAGGGGAAATGTTAGGAAAAGAACCATAAAAGAAAAGGGAAAAATTGAGAGCCAGGCTGGGGACAAAATTTGACGAAAAGCGTCGCTCAGAGCGACCCCACACTGGGGTGCATCTGAACCTTTACCCGGTGAGTTACTCGAAAAATTATTGTACGGATCCCCCAAAGTTTTATTTAAAAATTCAAAACCCCAAGTTTAAAGGAAATATTAAATAAGTCAAAAATATGAATAAAACAATTTTTTCAGTTTTCCATGTTTCTATTGTGTGTTGTGTGTGGCTGTTGCTTGCTTGCTTAAATTTGCGAAGTTCTGGCTTCGCCCGGGCCTTTCATTTGGCCCGCCTGTGTCAGTTTTTTATGGCTGTCTCATTTTGGTTTGAACCGTGCTTACCGGGCAGTGGGTTGCCCCGGGGCGCTCCTGTGCCGTGGTGTAAGCATCTCGCTAATCTCTTTACCCAGCACAAACGCTGTTTTCTGTGGGTTTGTCTGGTTGCGGTGCACGCAATTCCCCAAAGTATGTACCAGTGGGGCTTGGGGCTCGCCGCATGCATCAACACCTCCTTCACGTTCTATGGTTTTAAAATCTCCATCACAGGGGTACCTAGGCGCTTCTGTCGAATGACTTCGTCCTCTGTTTTATTTCAGAGAGTCCCAGTGGTTCATAGCCTGTGGCTCTGAGTACCACGGGCCCGGGGGGGAATATCTCGTTTCCTCTTGTGGCGCAGGAAAGGATTTGGGGCCGCCCCCCTCACTTCCCCCTAAATAATTTCGCTCTGTGTATTTCTGGGTTTGGGGGTACCCCGGCCCATTTCGGTAACTGTCACAAGTCATTGCCCTGATCCCTATTGGCTGGGGAAACCCCTTTATGTAATTCTTCTACCCTGAGCAAGCATCCTTTGTCTAGTGTGCGGATGGTTGTCAGGAGGTAAATGTTGTCTGGGTGGCGCTGCTGGAAAAAGTCGACGGCTCCTTGGATCTGGTGTTGCCATGTCCTTCCCTCAGGACGGTGACTCGTCCCCCGTGTGGCTGTAACTGTGTGGCTATTCATCTGTGCTATCAGAATTTGGCCTCCCTCGAAATGTGTGTTCATAAAACAAAAATAATGGAGGTATACCCACGGGTCTTAGTAAAAGTGGGCAAGTCCCCTTATGCTCCACACTTTTTTTCTACATTTTGGGGATGATTCTCCAGCTGTTAAGGGACTGGGGGTGCTCCGTGGCTTCCCATGGTTAGATGCCCCTTTCCTCTGAGGCACCTTTCCTGACCCCCAGATGTTCTTGATGGGGCTTATTGGGGTTCGTAGCCAGTCTTTAAATGTAGTAAACACCAACTCTTTGAACCATCTTTTTAATTTTGTGTGTTGGCTGGTGCAACCCTATTGAAACACATTGGACAAACAGGGGGCCAAAAACAGTCCTAAAAGTGTTCTGGAGGGTTTAAAGTCCCTCCTCACAGGACAACAAGCTTTCCTTTCCAGGGTTATGAGGGACCCCCTACCATCACTAAATTTGTGTTTGCCTGTGATTTCCCAAATTTTTTTTAAAGAGAATTCTATGCCTGGCCTCACCAACCTTCCTCTCTCTTTCCGGGTTGCCATGTCTTCAAACACATCTCCCATCTCTTCAGGTCCCTTTTAAAACATTTCTTACAAAATATAATGCTTTTTCTTCTTTGTCTCTTGGGGCAATGGTTTTTTTTTTGTACTGTTGTGTTTTTAAAAAAGTGGTTGGTGGGGTTGAATTTTTTTTAAAACTTCCCCCTCCCGCATGGGTTCTTTTCCCTTTTTTTTTTGCGTTTTAAGGGGGGTGCTTTCACTTGGGTGGAGGATTTGAGAGTCCTAATTGTTTTAAAAAAAAAAAGGGCCTCCCAGAGTGAATTTGTGATGGGGTGGTTCTCACTTCCAGGTTTGCAATCTCCCTATCTATGCTGGTGGTTCTAATCCAACTGTTCAGATGGAAATTTCCTTTTTTCTTTTCCCAAAAAAAAACAGGGTGCAAAACTATGTTTTCTCTTTTGAAGATCTACTTCTCAAAGGGACTGTCTGACTCAACCCAAAAGGGGGGGCGGGCCCAAAAAAAAAACACAGGGGTTAAAATAAAAAATATGTCCCTCATTACCTCAGCCCCACCATCAAAAAACAAGTATGAATGGAGGAAAAGCTCCCTCCTCGGGAAAAATCATTTGATCCAATTTAAAATAAATTTTTTTATAAAATTATAAAAAGGGTTTTTGACGTTCTCAAAATAAAGATGCACCCAAAAATTCTCATGAGGTGCTCCTTTATTATTCATATGCTGGGAGTCAGGTGGGCCCCCCCTACAATCCCGGGTCAAATTTTTTGCCCCCAAAGTCACTAAACAAAGGGAAATAACCTGGGTAAAGATATAAATTAATGTGGGTGAGCTGAAACGGAAAAACTAGCAAATATTGGCTAAAAAAAACTATTGGATGTTCCCTTTCCCAATTTACCAGCCACTCTGAATAAAAGAGCATAATATAAAAGTAGAATGTGCTGATGCGGAATTTCCTTATGGTTCCCACCAAATTTTTTTTTTGCCCTTCTTGAGCCCTATAAAAAAAAATGCTGATGCTGGGGAATTTTCCCATATGGTTCTCCATGCCCCTTTTTTTTTTAGCCAA
>NW_023662881.1:10000-15589 GCF_015228065.2 Penaeus monodon
ATCACCTTACTAAGTTGCAAGAAAAATGAGAGCATAATAAGAACAATTTGTCACAAGAAGAGTAACGTGTCAAGTAAGGTATTAATTACTTGGATGTGTCAGGATTAGCGAGTTCAATAAGGTACCATCATATTGAAGAGAGAAAAGTTAATTGAATAAGAATTCCATATCTTTGGGGTAAATAGGCAAGTATATATGCTTCGAACACATAGGCAGCTGGGCCTGAACTTAATTCTAACAGTGTGCGACCTCGGCGCTTCAATCGTATGAGCGTAAGGTGGCGGCGGGCGCAGGATTCCTTCGTTTACGGCCATGAGCCGGGCTTAAAATTAACTTGCGGTGATTGTAACCGAGAAGCCTATATAAAGCATGGTGTTTCCAATGTGTTGCCATTATTTGCAACTGGAGACACTACCATCAGTACATATTCACCAAACCTTAAACTAAAGAAGCATAAACTCCAGCATTACTGAGGACAAGATATCGAACTTCGAGAGGACGTCGTAAAAGAGATTTGGGTTCAGTTATTAGTCATAGGGATGGCACAGTAAAATACGCAATCTTAGAGTGAATTCCGAGTAGAGTGGGCAGGTAGGTAGTTAAGAGGATAGTCAGGTGATCGAAATCTACGTGTGAACGAGCGACAGATTAGCACGGCAAGTATGAAGAAACAGTGATATAAAGAACGATACAGTGTATGCACAGAATATAACAATACGCAAGAAGTAATGAAGTGATTACTGATAGGAATAACATATAAGAGAAAAAATATAGAATTTCATTAATTCAACACAAAGAAACATGAATAATATGATGAGAGCAGCCAAACATAACAATAATTAATTAAACTTGAAAGTACTCATTTGTTCTGAGAGAAATGCTATATGCTATATTGTGCGATCTGAGGATAAAAATGATAATAGACAGAAAAATACTAACACAATACATCAATTACGGGATGGTTAGGGCTGGGGAATGAGGTGTGAAGTGAGGGTGCGTGTCACTTAGGTTTGATCTCAGTGTGTGATTGTGTTAAAAAAAACAATGGTTGACAGGGAGAAGTTATGCAGTATAGAATTAGTAGTGTGCGTTTGTAGAGTGGCGTGTACTTGAATTTGAAAGAAGGCAACTTGTATGCAAGGTGTGGGTGGGTATAGGGAGGGCAATAGTTACTCTGGCATTAAAAGGTACACTTACTTTTGATAGTAACGAGGAAGATTGTTGGTGCTGGATAGAACTGCGACATCCTGGCTGTGTTGACGAGGGTTCGCGAAGAATTAGCGAGGCAGGTGAGCCGGATTGGCGAGTGTGGCGGCATAGAGTGCGAGGATACATCTTCAGCGACTTCGTCAGGAGGGTAGCACAGGCGTGAGTGGTCAGCACGAAGTAGTAGGACAGACATGGTGCGGGTAGGCGTGATCGAAGACGACTTGGTAGCGATGGCTGGGCGTTAAAAGAGGCGGGGAGGCGAGCGAGGTGGTAGGCGAATATGCGTTGGCGTTGTGAGGTTCTTGAACACCGCTGCCATCAGATGTAAGCGAAAAGGCCACCGCTGTCGCCAGATGTAAGCGAAAAGGCCACCGCTGTCGCCAAATGTAAGCGACACGTGAGTTGGGAGCACCACTTCGCCAGATGTAAGCGAGTGGCCACCGCAAGCCACCAGAATATGAGTGACACGAGAGATTAAGAGCACCGCGTCACCAGGTGTGAGCGAGACGAGAGATGGACTTGGGTGGGTCAGTAAAAAGGGGTTTAGCTTGCTGGTTTATTCTTGAAGACAGATATGAGACCCCCAAGAGACCCCCGTGTCCCGAGTGGAGGACGAGGTGGTGGAGCTGGACCCAGTGTGGTTTGGGCCGTCTGCTGTGTCTCTCTGTGTGTCTGCCTTACGGACGTGTCCTTTTATGCGGCGGTTCCTTCGAGGACGGATGTTTGTTCCTGTGCGAAAAGAGAAAGCCGGGCTGCATCTGCGTCCTGGCCAAGGAGAAGGGCTGCGTGCTTGGACGGAGGTGTGAAGTGTACATCCGGCCTTGCTACGTATTGTTGACATATATATATATATATATATATATATATATAATATATATATATATATATATATAATATATAATATATATATATATGTATATATATATATATATAGCATATATATATATTGTGTGTGTGTGTATATATATATATGTATATATGTATATATATATATATATATATCATATATATAATCTATATATATATATATATATATATGTGTGTTGTGTGTGTGTGGTGTGTGTGTGTGTGTATGTGTGTTGTGTGTGTGTGTGTGTGTGTGTGTGTGTGTGGGTGTGTGTGTGTGTGTGTGTGTATTTTGTGTGTGTGTGTATGTATATATGTATATGTATATGTATATATAAAATATATATATATTATTATATATTAGTATATATGTATATATATAAATATATATATATATATATATATATATATATGTGTGGTGTGTGTATATATAATTGCATATACATATACATGTGTGTATATATATTTATATGTATGCATATATATAATCTATGTATATGTATATATAGACTGTCACGACGGTAATCTGAGTTCGAGGGTTCGAGTCACCGGGCCCGGCGCGTTGTTTCCCTTGGCAAGGGAACTTCCCCCGGGTTTGCCTGCCTAGCCCTGGGTGGCCAAGCCCCCAAGTCAGGCCCGGGGTAAACGAGATGGTGACTCGAAAAAAACCCGGGGCGGAAGGCATGGAAACCCCCGCCTAAATTGCTAAAAAAAAAATCATGGAAGCCCTATCTAAAGGCCCGGTGCCGAAGGGTTAAGCTGGGACCAAACGTCACGACGGAAATCGAGTTCGGGGGTTTGGGCCCCCACCGGCGCGTTGTTCTCTTGGGAAAGGAACTTCACCTCGATTTGCCTACCTACCACTGGGGGGCCCAAAGGGCCCCCCAAGTCAGTGCGGGGCCCCAACCCCGGATAAATAGGGGAATGATTACCTAAAAAGGAACACCGACACTTCCGGGGAAAAAGGAACTGGGGACCCTACCACGACCATCCAAGACATCACAACATAAAACTACTTTAAAGTACATCTGTGCCCCGGCGGCTCGACTAAACCTACCGTTAAAAAAAGAAAGAATATTTATAGTACAACACACACACACACACACACACTATATGTATATATATTATATATATATATTATATATATATTATACATAAAATATACAATATATATAAAATTATATGTGTGTGTGTGTTGTTTTTTCCTGTATTAACTCTATTTGAAAACAAAAATTTTCTCACTTGGAAGAGTGTTATCCATGTATGTATGAAAAACAAACTTCCTCACTCCGGAGATCATTCGCTAAACCTCGTCCCCTTTGCCTCCTGCCCAAAAACGGCTCATTCGCCGTCAACACCCAAAAATTATCCTTTTATCATAGTAATGGAATCATAACTTTGGATTTAACCCCCGGGTTTATTTTGCAATATTAGTCATGACAACATTTTGCAGATTAACGTTCGCCGGTTACACTTAAAAATATTAGTCTTAAAATTGATGTCCCGTAACTTTGCTCGCTCTCACGTAGTTTTGTGTCGGCAACCGCAAGCCTGCAGCAAGCCTGGGGATGCCAGGAAAACTGGCAGTCTTGGGAAGCCCGAATTTAAAAAGTCGTAGCAACCGAAACAAGCCAGCTCAAAACAAAAGCAGCTAGCAAGTTAGTGCAAATTTGCAAACCCAAAAAAAGGGAAAAAAAATGTAGCAGGGCCCGGGTAAATTAACAAGGGACGGGGGAAACAAGTACAGGTAATTCAAAAAACGTAGCACGTTGTAGCAACCCGAGCAGATCGTAAGTCGCGATCCCTGACAATCAGCAAGTCACAACAGCCCGTAAGTATAATGAAAGAGAAAAAAGAAAACTATAAGCGAAGAAAAACGGGGACCACTCAGACAAAACAAAAAGTAAAGGGAAAACACCATGAAAAACGGTTTAAACACCCTTCATGGATCCAAACGTAAGAAAAAAAAGCTCTTGTTTTCAAACGTTTTGTCAGTCACTTATGGAAAGCTTACGGGGAAAGTGAAGTTTGCCAACACGAGCCAATAGTTGTAGTTAAATTTTTTTCCCAAAAGGGGTTTGATGCCAGGAAATTTAAAAAAAATTTCCACAGACTTTAATCTTGTTTCATGTACTTAAATGTAAAAATTGGGGAAATTTTTTCTGCTAAAATTTTTTTTAAATTATTTCCGGGAAAAAAAAATCCGAAAAAGGGGAAAAGAGAGCGGGGAAGGAGGGTGGGAGGGAAAAGGGGGGCGGGATAGAGGGAGGAAGAGTGAGAGGCACGGGGGATGGATGGAGGAAAAAGGGGGGGAGAAAGGGAGAAAAAGGACGGGACAGAAAGGTATAAATACACAAAAACGGAAGGGGGAAAAAAGGGGGGAAGGGGGGAAAGGGAGAAAAAAGAAGAAAACGAGGACAAAAAAAAAAAAAAAAAAAAAAAAGAAAGAAGAAACGAAAACGACGATAGTTTTGTTTATGAACTGATAGTTATATGAACAAAGATAGATAGATGGATAAATAGATATATAAAGGCATAGAGAGATAGAGACACAGAGATAAAAAGAAAATGTAGATATAAGCAATATTAGGTACCCCTTTGTGGATAAGTGCATATACCTAATGTATACCTTCGAAAGATCAGGGTTTCGAAAAGCTTCGTAAAAAAAAGGAAATAAGTATCTTAACTTAAGACTCAGAATGCAGAGGTAACGGGAAGAGGATCGTGACGCTTGGCTCCCTGCACTGCACTAGGCACTGTGTTTCAGGAAAGGATATTTTCCACTGCTGATTTTCACCGGTTTTTTTTTTCGTTATTATTCCCTTCTCTCTTCTATTTTATTTCAGACAATTCGGTTGTTTTCTTTTATTACATACGATACATCTTGCTATGATAAAGAGCTATTTATACAGATAATTGAAGGAAAAATCATAAACGGCACCTGTTTCTCTTTTTCATAATCAACGCTATCGTAATAACTTGCTATAATTATTGATACCATGAGCTCGTATGTGTAATAAGCCTTTCTAACTAAGCACGGGATTATTTTGATAGAATACTAGATAAGAAAGAAATGAGATAACAATAAAAAGTGAATGAACCGATAAATAGACATTTTGGAAGTAAAGGATTCCACAAAAGCCACACACATTTAACCGTCGTGATCTCATTTCGAATGTAAATCGGATCAAAAAAACTTTCTCCCTCCCTCCCTCCTCTCTCCTTCCCTCCCTCCCTCCTCTCTCCTTTCTCCCTACCTCCCTCCCTCCTCTCTCCTCTCTCCCTCCCTCCCTCCCTCCCTTCTCTCTCCTTTCTCCCTCCCTCCCTCCCTCCTCTCTCCTTCCTCCCTCCCTCCCTCCCTCCTTTCTTCATTCTCCCTCCCTCCCTCTTCCTCCTCTCTCCTTTCTCCCTCCCTCTCCCTCCCCTTTCTTCTTCTCCCTCCCTCCCTCCTCCTCTCTCCTTCTCCCCCTCCCTCCCCTCCTCTCTCCTTCTCTTCCCTTCTCCACCCTCCTCTCTCCTTTCTCCTCCCTCCCT
>NW_023662882.1:15000-20000 GCF_015228065.2 Penaeus monodon
TTACTATTATTTTATTCGTTGTGGTTTATTTAGTTTATTGCAAAAAAAATATTAAATTATCACAAAAAACTTTCCAAATAATTGCAAGAAAATTAATTGATACAAAATTGCCAAAAATGATTGTAATAATGCAATAAATGAAAAGGATAATTTGATGGATTGATAATTGAATGATACTGTTGATG
Organism: Penaeus monodon; assembly: GCF_015228065.2. Classification (NCBI taxonomy): domain Eukaryota; kingdom Metazoa; phylum Arthropoda; class Malacostraca; order Decapoda; family Penaeidae; genus Penaeus; species Penaeus monodon. Next base: position 15,186 of record NW_023662882.1, read on the forward strand.
ATAAACGCATAATATGATTTTGATACAAATCATGATTATGGATTGATGATAAAAATGAAAACAGGGGGGGAAATTATGCTCCCCGGGTATAATATAGAAAAGGTAAAAGAAAAAAAATCCCAAAAAGGTCGAAAAAAGCGGGCAAAACAAATTCTAACAGCCGAATATAAGCTTTTTGAGAGTATACTCCAAAAAATGTGACGTTTTTTTTCGATCTATTCTTTTATTGATTTCGGCAATATTAGGGTAATAATGGATACATTAAATCGACCAGAAATTTTGTATTAATCATGGACCAATAAGGGATGATAAAAGTGAGAATCAAGAGAAATTGTTGATTAACATTTGAATATTATTAAATATTCCATTTATTATTATTTAATTATTTATATTCCTATATTAAATATTACATTATCCCTTAAGTTTATTATTGGCCAAAAATATTATTATACCTGTAATATTAACACTATAATAATAAAATAAATAAGTAATAAGTAAAAACAATAATAATTGCTCAGTCGTATAATTTTTTTTAGTAATATTATTTATCTATATTAGTGATTATTACTATTATTCTTAATTTATGGGTTATTATTGCCAAAAAAAAATATATTATAAAACTTTTATAAATAACAAATTAAAAATAAGTAATTAATAAAGTATATCTATAATAATGCTTAGTCCGTTTGTTTACTATTGTTATTTTAATATTTATTTATTGTTATTTATTATCATGATTTATTATTTGTTACTGGTTTAAGTATAAAAATTGAAAAATTTTATTATAACAGGGAATAAATTACCCCAACGGTTTTAATTAAAACGGATTGATATTAAGATAATGATATAAATTAACTATTATAACAAAAACAATAAACCGTATATTGTTATATTTCTTTACATTATTAGTATATCCAAAACCACATCTTTATTTAAATTAAACCAATCAACTTGTAAAAATATCAAAACACTAAGAATTAAATAAAAATAATAAAATTTAATAAGTAGAATAATTTAAATAAAAATGCTAGTCGTTATTTAATATGTTATTAATATTATTCTGTTGTAACATATCATTTTTATTTATTGTATGGTAGTATAAATGCAAAAAAAAAAGTTATTATAACAGTTATAATTACCCAGTAATAACGATTTACTAAATAAAAATAGGATAAATGATATAAATTTATATTATAAAAATTGTATTATTGTTGAATTATTAATTGTTATTACTATTTAAATTTGTTGTGGTTATTTGGAATTTATGCAAAAAATATATACTATAACTCCAATAATTGCCAATAATACATGATAAAAAAACACCAAATTTGCAATAATGATGATTAAATAAATTGCCCAATAATGGAGCATAATGAATTGATGATATGATGGGTTTAAAACGATGCTGGATAAACGGATAATTAAAATGATGTATTCATGATTAAATGTGAGGATAATAAAAGGGGGGAATTGTGGGTTCATATATAATATAAACAAGGTAAAAGAAAAAAAAAAAAATTCCCAACAAGTTTCCGGTGTAAAAACAGCGGCAAAATCTAGCGAAATTAATAAAGCCTTTGGAGAGTATACTCCAAAAAATGGGGACGTTTTTTTTTCGATTTCTTGATGATTTCGGCAATTAAATTAGGGTTTAATTAATGAATTAATTTTATTACCAGAATTGGTTGGTTATCCATGGGACAATCTGGATGATAAACAGTGAGGAAATAAAAGAGGGGAAAAAAATTTTGATAAACATTGAATACCTTCTTTCTTTATTAAATATTAATGTATTATCATTATTATTATTATTATTATTGTTATAATTATTATTGTTATCATTATTATTATTATTATTATTATTATTATTATTATTATTATTATTATTATTATTATTACTATTATCTTAATTATTAGTATTATTGCCGAATAGCCCTTCCCTGCCGACTAGGTCGAAGGCTTTGGTCAGGTCTATGAAGGTTATGTAGAGGGGCTTGTGTTTTCTCTGCATTTCTCCTGAAGTTGACGTAAGGAGAACAGCATGTCCGTTGTAGAGCGTTTAGCTTGGAAGCCGCACTGTAACTCAGGGTAGACACGCCCAGCAAGTTTCTGGAGGCACACAACATGGGTGTAGAGTTTTCCCATGATGCTCAGGAGAGAGATACCTCTGTAGTTGTTACAGTTGCTCCTGTCACCCTTATTCGTGCAGCACTTGATGAGATCTGGCCGAGTGCCATCGGTACCAGGTGCTTTGCCGCTAGCTAAGCTGTCAGTTGTTTTGCGGAGTTCAGTAAGGTTGGTTCAGCATCTAATTCCTACATAATGAGCAGATGCTCAGTGGCATCAAGAGCTGAGGCGGCGACTGTGTTCTCTGGAGTAGAGCTCTGAGTCCGTGATCACCTCCCCACTGTGGTCTTGAGTGTGGTTGTTTTGCTCTGTGTTGGCCCTAGACCTGCAGACTGTATGGAGGCGCTGAGCTGTTGCCAGTGTTCATTGACACAACGGCTTGCTGTCTGTTGCATTTTGTTTCTAGCTGCTCTGAGCCTTCGGGGAATTCTCACCAAGGGAGCGATTGTCTCAGTAAGGGCAGCACACTTGTATCAATGACGGGGGACATCTTGCCTGGACTTGAAATCGAACTAGTCGTTGTTCTTCGAGGTATTTTTCCAAAGGGTCTAAAGTCTGTTTTCTGAATGGCCTCCTGAGGGGGGCCAGGAGCAGCACTGGTGTTCGACGACGGAGACTTGGAGGGATTTGGCAAATCCTCACTCGCCGGAAGCGGCATGCTGGTGGATATTGATGCGAGGTTGCTTTTCTGTTTGGAGCATGTAGAGTTCTTAGGATGCGAGCCTGATCTGCTGCAGCACGAGAGAGTGATCAGTGTCGCAGCTGTGCTGTGCGGTGATGTGCACAAACTGATGTTGTACATCAGATCAGATATGTCCAGCTTAACCAATACTTGAGCGGGGATGACGCCATAACACCTTTTGTTGTGCTTGCCCTGGAAGTAGGAGTAGGTCACGCAGAGGCCGTTGTAGGAGCAGAAACTCCACCAGGCGCTACCCATTTCGTTGATCTGCAAACTCCAAAGCATCCAAGCAGGGAAGGCCATGAGCGTGATCGGACCACTCGAGCCTTTGACGTCTCCCAGGATGATGACGTGTCCTTGCGGGGGTATTCTTGATGACGGTGCTGATGTGACATAAAAAATCGTCCTGCTTCGCAGCTGGATGTAAGAGTGGAGCGTAGGCGCTGACAAGAGCGACACCGCCTTCGGAGGTATGGAGCGGATGTCATTCAGGCGGTTGGATCCCCTTGTTTCTTGGTTCCAACCATCTTCAGCAAGCGAAGGTTTGGGATCAGAGTTTTCCGTCTCGAAGGTTTGGATCAGAGTTTCCTTCTCCTAGTGAGTTGCCTTGGGCTGCGAGCCCAGATACACTGATAAAAAAAAAAAAAAAAAAAAAAAAAAATATATATCTATATATATATGCATATACAATATATATATAATATATATATACATATATATGTATAAATAATATATAATAAATATACATATATCTGGCTGTGTGTGTGGTGTGGTGTCGTAGTGTTTGTGTGTGTGTGCTTAAATATATGTATATAGATACATATATGTGTTATATATATATATAAATATATATATATATTAATATATATATATAGTGTGTGTCGTGTGATTGTGTGGGGTGTTGTGTGTGTGGCGTGTGTGCGGGTGTGTCGTGTGTTGTATTTGTGTTATTTATGTCAATTTATTTATATAAACATTAATATAAAATAAATAGATAAATAAAATAATATATGCATACATATCTGATTATCTGGGATATATGTACATATATATATATATAATAATATATATATATATATCTATATATATATATATCATATATATATATATATAGACACAAATATATACAGATTATATTATGGTGTGTGTTGTATGTGTTGTGTGTGTGTGGTGTGTGTGTTGTGTGTGTCTGGTCTGGGTGCCGGTTTAAAACACACTGCTGTGTGATACTAGGTAGAAAATCTACAATGCAAACTAGGGATTTATTAAAATGAGGAATTCATTGAATCCACTGGATCCCATATTCAGGTCTGGCGAGGGGAAAGGGAGAAAGAGGGCATAGATAAAGACAGAGAGGAGAGGCATTCGCGGTAACACGGGGAGGGGGAGAACAGTACGAACGGAAGCGAAGGCGAGTCAGGTCAGGCCGGAGTGTATATATAAAGATATATAGATATAGATATAAAGTACGTCTGTGTGTGTGTGTGTGTGTGTATATATATATATATATATATATTATATATATATTATATATATATATATATATATATATGAATATATATATGATATTATATATATATATATATATCTTATATAATATATATATATATATATATGGTATATATATACATACATATACATAATATATAAGATATATATATATATATATATATATATATATATATCTATATATATATATATATATATATATAATATATATATATATAATATAATATATATATATAAATGTAAGTTGAAATTAGGCAGCAGCTTTATTAAGGGAGGACTTCACCAGTGTGCGGGCGTGGACATCAGCGGAAGGAAAGATAATTCGTGTCCAGTGATGGAAGAGTCCCTTCAATATACATAAATACATACATACATACATATATATATATATATATATATATATATATATATATATTAGACACACATATATATATACATGTGTGTGTGTGTAAATATATAGATATAGATGTACAGTACATCTGTATATATATATACAT
>NW_023662882.1:25000-30000 GCF_015228065.2 Penaeus monodon
CTTTTTCCAAATGCTTTCAGTTTTAAATACCTCTTAATGCTGAAGTACCCCCTCCCCCATGTTTACCCAATGATGATTGTAACCGCTGGCTTTGATCTGAGCTTTAGTGATGTTTCAATAGTTTCCTCGCCAAACTGTGATAATTATTGTACAAGTAAGAAAGCAATGGAAACATGCTGTGAAGTTAAAAGGATCGTGACCTGTAAATAGTGAAATCTAGTTCACTGTGTATGGAAATTTCAACGTTAATTATCTGAACTCTTGGTTAATAGATACACACCTTTAGAGGTAGAACAAAAGGAACCTAGACAGAACCGATAGTAACGAAAATAAATATAGTGATAAAGACTCCTTAGTATAACGACGACAAATGAATAGATTAACGATCTTCAAATTTGAATAATAAATTTTAATGGAAATCAGTGCCTTCTCCAAATAGTTAAAGGGCAGATCTAAAACTAAGTCGCAGGCACTAAGAAAAAAAAACAAATAAGCATATAATTCCGATAACGAGGTTTCCTTGCCGGAGGATTTGCTTACCAACTATCAGAGATGTATGCATGCCCAGTCCAAAGAGGAAACAAACGGTTGACCGTTGGTGCGCCCGACTGATAAAATACCCCGCGCACGATGGCGCTACCGAGGATTTCATACAACGATTGCTGTGAACGATCGCAGAGAATTTTTCTTAATACTGTTATCTGCCACCCACAAACTTTGTTGGGCGAACATTAGGAGAAAGCAACGTATTCCTTCATTTACGCCCTTGTTGGGGTGAATTCCCGACCTGGGAGCATAGAGATTACGAAACTTATTGTAAAATTACATGTGAAACGTGGAGAGGAAATGAAATGAGGAATAGATTAATTACGCCTGAAATAGTCGAGACTTGCGAATGTTAGGTGTGGCTCGCTTGCGCGTCCCTCCCCCTCATTAAACACCTTACCAACTCTGTTCATACACGTCTCCACACAACATACATGCACACATACACTTTCAGTCTTTCTGCCATACTCTTGTATTTGTATTTCACACACGTAATATATGCGCATTCCCACACGCAAATAAGTGGTGGTGGCAGCTGAGGTGTGAAAGCCACAGGGGAGGACTATCTACCTGATTAAAAAGGTAACTCTAACTAGTGTCAACTCCACCGCAGGTCTCCGCTGGGTTCCCGCGCACGACTTGCCCGCCACACACACTCACTCACTCACTCACTCACTCACTCACTCACTCACTCACTCCACACACACCACACAACACACACTACACACACACACACACACACACACATATATATATATATATATATATATATATATATATATATTAATATATATATATATAATATATATAGATATATGTATCTATAATATATATCTCATCATCAAGGGCTAAGCCGGCTGTGGCGAATGCCGCTCCACCCTTCGCTTTAGCCACGAGGATCCCTCGAGGCGAGTCTTCCATGCAGTCCCAAGCCCATCTCTAGTTCCTCGCGACAGGTCAAAGAAAGATCATCATGCTGCCCAAGCCATGCCTCCTGGTCTTCCCACAGGCCTCCTCCACCCAGGGTTGTCTCGCAAAGAGACGAACCTGATGGGCAGGGTCGTCACAGGGAACGAGCTAGGTGGCCAAATAGCCTGAATTGCGATCCCGGATTATGACAGGTAACCAGGCCCCTGCAGAAGGCATCAAGACGAAACTTACAAGGCACTAGATAGCGTCCAAGTTTCGCTTCCATAAGGCAAAACTGTCAGTAATCAAGGCCTTGAGACAGCGCCAATCCGTCTATTGACTTCGTGGTCTGACAACCCAGGATATGGACTATGCTCCAAGGTAGTAAAACTCTCTGTAACTTCAACGTCCTCGCGGCAAACATGGGTCCGACTGGACGGTTTCCCCTAACAGCCCCCAAAGTCCTGAATCTTGGTCTTGGTCCAGGAGACCTCTAGGCCCTAAGGGCTTCGCCTCATTTGCTTAAATGCACAGAGGCGCCACCAGTGACTCTAAGGACTCAGGTTTGGATGGCAACATCATCGGCAAAGTCAGGTCTGAGACCTTGATAATTGCCTAGTGTTGCTCCACACTGACTTTAGTTATTAGCTCTGCCCTTATCCATCCATACAGGTGTTGACAAGTGTTGGTGGCAAGGACACAGCCTTGCCTCATCCCTGAATTAACAGGAAGAAGTTCGACAGACCCCCCCACACTTACAAGCCTTTCAGTACCAGTATAAAGACGTTGCTATTAGCAATAATCTGCATCGAAATTACCCTGACCCCCAGGATCTTCCATAGCGAGTCAAACGCCTTCTTGAGGTCGGTGTGGGTTGCAAGGAACCCACGACGCAAACTCCGACAGCCGTTTCCACATTTACTCGAAGCACTAGTATTCAGTCCATTGTAGACTTGCCAGGAGTAAATCCAGACTCTCCATTCTCTGATGCCTCAGTAAGTGGTTGCATGATCCATTTCAGAAAATGTGGTGAGAGATTGCCTGTTATGCCTGAGCAGTGTAATTACGGTAGTTGCTACAATCCCAACGGTCCCCTTTCCCCTTCCAGAGAGGGTGACCACACCCCTCAGCAGTCAGGGTGATGGTACCAGACTGCCAGATGGCATCAGGCCTGTATGCATGCCCCGAGCCATATGTTTTCACTGCAGCCTTAGCAGATCAGCAAGAATAACACTCTGACCTGCAGCTTTCCCACTCTTCACTTGTAAATCGCCATCCAACCTTTGTTAGAGTCGGAGGTTCCTTGCTGATGGGTGGGTCTGGCACAGTATTTGACATCGCTGCATCCAAGCTAACTATTGTGAGGGTCTACCTGGTAGCAATTGCCTCAAAATACTCTAGCCAACGTTCACGAACCCAACATGATCTGAGATGTCCATCCATCTGCTGATTGACTGCAGTCCTCTGTTGAGGAGAGTTTAGAGTTCAAGCTTTCTCAGGGCTTGGTAGCATGCTAAGTTCGTTTTTACCAAGAAAGGGGCCTTCAACCTCCTCAGCAAGATTCCTGATGAACTGTTCCTTGTCCCTTCTTAACAGTGATTACCATTCAGCCGAGCATGCGCATGCTTCGGTGACCTCGAATGTCTCGCAGGGAGATGGACTTTGTGCCTGCTCTCGGGTGTACCGCCAATGGACTCCTGGGCTGCTTTGTGTTACGCACTTGAAGAACTCCGCACAGAGCATTGGGTCCATCAGTTGTTCGAGTTCTGCGAATCGTCCAGAGTGGAACCACACGGGCACACTCCTCCTCCCTTAGCTGTCCCGGGTGAAACACCTTAGGGTGGCCATTGGAAGGACAGGGGTTTTGTAGTGGACCCGCATCGTAGTCCATCAGCCGCCTATGATCATGCCACAGAACCATACAGTTCTTGACGATCCTCCATCGCGTGCTAACAAAATGTGGTCGATCTCCTTGGCCACTGTACCCGTATAGCTGTGCCATGTTCAAACGATGCGGGTTGGAGCGCTGGTACCAGGAGCCCGAGTCCTCATTTTCTGGGACCTAGCAGGTCCCGGAGAAGGAGGATATTCTCGCTGCTGGGATCAGCTCCGCTCCATGGGGCCGACAGACATCTCGTAGCCAGTCGGTCCAACAGGATACCACATTGACGTCGCCACAGGGGGGGGGGAACAATGCGAATATCTCGCCGGGGACAATTGTCTTCCAACAGATGCGAGTTTGGCATAGAATGCTTCTTTTTCCCGTCAAGTTTACATACATCGTTAGGATTTATAGGGCAATAAGATACGAGAATCCAAAAGCATGCTTCAGTCTCAGTGCCATAATACGACTCACAACCGGTGTCACCTCAACTCCGAGGGCTGAAGTTGCTGAGATGACTATGGCTACACCCTGAGGTGGTGACGCATCGCTGCGGCCCGACAGTAATAGGTGTATCCCACCCATAGTGATCGTGACGCTACCAGGTCTTCTCACCTCCATAGCAGCCCACCTCACTCTAGTCACTTCAATTCCGCACGATAGCGAGGTAACCGCTCATCCTGCCGCACGCTTCATGTGGGTTGGCGCTGCCGGGGCGCAGACTGACGAGTAACTCTCGTCCACATCCTGCGCCCCAACAGTTGCCCTCCCAGCGGACACAACCCGCCTTGCTTGCTGGGTGGGAGGGACAGCAACCCCTCCCCCCAGCATTCCTTTTTATTTTTGACGTTGCCCGTGGGTTTTCCCTGGGGGAACTCTCGTTCCAATCCTGCGCCCCAACATTTTTCTTTTTATCTTTTTTTTTTTCTTTGTTATAATTTTTTTTTTTTTATGTTTTTGATTTATTTTATTATTTTTTTATATGTTTTTTTTGGTATTTGCCCTCCCATCGGGGACCGACACCGCCTTGGCTTGCTGGGTGGGAGGGACAAGCATATCCTCCCCCAGCATATCCTTTTATTTTTGACGTTGCCAGTGACGCAAGGCCACCTCTCCAAGCCGCCCATTACCCCAGGGTGCTCGGGACAGAGTTGGTACGGGCCAGAGCATGTCCCACACGCCGGTGGACCAATATATAATATATATTATATATATAATATATTATATATATATATGTATATATATAAGTATATATTCATATATTCATATATATGCATATAAATTATAAATGTTTTTTTGGGTTATATACATATATTCATTGTATTATATTTATTATTATTAACGTAGGTTCAGTTTGAGCCGCCGTGGTCACAGCATGATACTTATTTGTAGTTTTATGTTGTGATGCTTGGCCTGAGGAAGTGGTAGGGTCCCCAGTTCCTTTCCACGAGGAGTGCTGGTGTTACCTTTAGGTAATCATTCTCTCTATTTATCTGGGCTTGGGACCAGCACTGACTTGGCTGGCTTGCCCCCCATGGCTAAATAGGCATCGAGTAAAGTTCCTTTACCCAGGAACTTCATCGTATCTAGGTTCATTTACCTAAGATTATGGAAATCAGCGTGCGTGTGTGCATGGATAGAACCCACACACTGCATGCGGCGA
>NW_023662882.1:35000-42500 GCF_015228065.2 Penaeus monodon
TGATTTACATGACTGGTACCAGCCTCCTCTACCGTATTCTCCTGTCGGCCGCAGCAGACACGTATCAGTGTTATGGCTGCCTTCGCCCACCGTCTCTCAGCCAGAGCAGACCAAGACCAGGAAATATAGGCCACTCACACAGTCCTCAATCATACAGTTTGGGCAGTGGATTACCCAACACCCGTGGACTGACGTTCTTACCGCTGTTGATGTGGAGGACAAGTGGCACTACTATCTCTCGACCGTCACTACGGCTTTTCACCACTTCTTTCCGGAAAAGTCACTCAGTACACACCCATCGGACCTGCCTTGGATCACGGGCCGCATCAAACGCCTCATTCAACAGAGAAATCAAGCCTTCCACTCGCACAACATCACCGGCTACAAATCAATCCGCAACACAGTCATCAGGGAAATAAAAACAGCCAAGAAAACCTTCTACCACAACAAACTACAACACCTGCAGCCCAGCCAATGGTACGGAAAAGTCCGGGAGCTGTGCGGCCTTGCAGATCGGCCGTGTACGTTTCCATGCACCAGCAACCTTACCCCCAGTGAAGCAGCAAAGACTCTCAATGACCATTTCGCCTCAATTTGTCAGCAGCTACCCCCCCTGGACACCACCCGCCTCCCCGCCTATCTGCCGGCCCGCTCACTTGCTCCCACAGTCAGTCAGTCCCAGGTGCTTCAAAAGCTGGGAAGAATCCGCGTCAAGAGAGCCACCACTCCCCTTGACCTGCCAATGCGCCTCATCAAGGAGTTCGCAATGGAACTTGCCACTCCTCTTACTTCCATTATAAACGCCTCATTGCAACAGTCTAAGTGCCCATCACAATGGAAGACCGCATTTGTCACCGCCATCGGGAAAACCCCAAGCCCCGCCTCATTCGGCGAACTACGACCCATCGCCATTACTCCATTGCCCAGCCTGCTGTGTGAAAGCTTTGTCACCGACTGGGCTTACCAGGACCTCGCGCCCAGCATTGACACTCGGCAGTTCGGCAACATGCGCTCCTCTTCCACCACACACTGCCTCGTCAGCTTCCTCGACTTCGGCCACTCCCACCTCGACAAGCGCAAATCCTCCGTCACCAGCATCTTCATAGACTTCAAGAAAGCTTTCGACCTGGTGGACCACACTACGGTCATCTCAAAAGCAGCAGCTTCCACAGGCATCAGGGAGTGCCTCATCCCCTGGCTGGCAGACTTTCTCTCCAACAGGCAACAGGCCGTGCGCGTGCAGGGTCAAGTCTCCAGCCTTCTGCCACTCACGTGCGGAGTCCCCCAGGGGACTAGAATGGGCCCCCTATGCTTCCTAGTCATGATTAACGAGCATCGTTGGAAATACGTGGATGACTCGACCATCGCCGCCGCCATTGATAATTCCTGCCCTGACCACTCCGCCATCCAGCACACCCTCGACAACCTCCTCTCCTGGACCACTGCAAATCACGTCACCATCAATCGCCAGAAGTCAGTTGTGATGCAGTTCGACTTCTCCACCAACCCCGCCCCCTCGCCCATCCTCACGCTGGACAACCATCCGCTCGACGTAGTCCGTTCCACCAAGCTGCTCGGCGTCACCATATATATATATATATATATATATATATATATATATATATATATATATATATATATATATATAGTCATATATATATATATATATATATATATATATATATATATATATATAAATGTATGCAAATATGTGTATGTATATATATCATCATCATCATCAAGGGGCTAACGCCGACGGGGGCGCATGGCCGCATCCACCCTTCGCTTCCAGCCACGAGGATCCCTCGAGGCGAGTCTCCAGGCAGGCACACGGCCCATCTCTAATTCCTCGCGACAGGTCTCGTCGAGCTGCCCAAGCCATGATCTCCTAGGTCGTCCCACAGGTCTCCTCCACCCAGGGTTGTCTCGCAGAGCGACAACCTGATGGGCAGGGTCGTCCATAGGGAAGCGAGCTAGGTGGCCATATAGCCTGAGTTGGCGATCCCGGATTATGCAAGTAACAGGTCCCATGCCAGTTTCACGGTGTAACCGCCGGTTGGACACGTGGTCTGCCAACTGTACCCCATGATCCGGCGAAGGGACTTGTTACAAAAGGCATCAAGGCGAGACTCCAAGGCACTGGATAGCATCCAGGTTTCGCTTCCATAGAGCAAAACTGGCAGTATCAAGGCCTTGAAGACACGCAGCTTTGTCCTTCTGCATAGGTACCGACATCTCCAAACGCTCTTGTTGATCGAGTTCATGGCTCCTGTTGCCAGACCAATCCGACTACTGACTTCCTGGTCTGACAACCCAGAGATATGGACTACGCTACCAAGGTATGTAAAACTTTCTGTAACTTCAACGTCCTAGCTGCAAGCATGAATCGACTGAACGGGTTCCCCTAACAGGCCCCCAAAGTTCTGAATCTTGGTCTTGGTCCAGGAGACCTCTAGACCTAGGGGCTTCGCCTCATTGCTAAATGCATCAAGAGCCGCCACAAGAGACTCCAAGGACTCAGATAGGATGGCAACATCGTCGGCAAAGTCAAGGTCTGAGACCTTAATATTGCCTAGTGATGCTCCACACTGACTTTGGCTAGTAGCTCTGCCCATTATCCAGTCCATACAAGTGTTGAAAAGCGTTGGTGCAAGGACACAGCCTTGCCTCACCCCTGAATTAACAGGGAAGAAGTTCGACAGACCCCCACCACACTTTACAGCACTTTCAGTACCAGTATAGAGGCTTGCTATCAGGCCAATAATCTGTGTTGGAATTCCCCTGAGCCTCAGGATCTCCCATAGCGATTCCCGATGCACCGAGTCAAAAGCCTTCTTGAGGTCGATGTAGGCTGCGAGCAACCCACGACCAAACTCACGACGGCGTTCCACAATTACTCGAAGCACTAGTATACGGTCTATTGTGGACTTGCCAGGAGTAAATCCAGACTGCTCCAGTCTCTGATGCCTCAGTAGGTGGTTGCGGATCCATTTCAGAAGAATGTGGGCGAGAACCTTGCCTGGTATGCTGAGCAGTGTAATGCCACAGTAGTTGCTACAATCCCAACGATCCCCTTTCCCCTTCCAGAGAGGGATGACCACGCCCCTCAGCAGGTCAGGGGGAATGGTACCAGACTGCCAAATGGCATTCAGGACTGTATGCAAGCCCCGAGCCATAGGTTCACCCCCAGCCTTTAGCAGTTCAGCAGGGATATCACATATGCCTGCAGCTTTCCCACTCTTCAGCTTGGAAATTGCCAGCCTAACCTCTGTTAGGGTAGGAGGTTCCTCGCTGATGGGTGGGTCTGGCACAGGCACTGCGACATCTCTTGCATCCAAGCTAACTGTTGGACGGTTCAACTGGTACAACTGTTCAAAATACTCAGCCCAACGTTCACGAACCCCAACATGATCTGAGATGATCTGTCCATCCGCTGATTGGACTGCAGTCATCTGTGAGGAGGGTTTAGGGTTCAGTTTTCTCAGGGCTTGGTAGGCAGGGCGAAGGTCATTTACCAAGAAATGGCCTTCGACCTCCTCAGCAAGATTCCTGATGAACTGTTCCTTGTCCCTTCTCAGCAGTGTCCGAGCCCTATGCACCATGGAACGATGCAAGACTTGATTCCCATTCAGCCGAGCCTTGCGACATGCTTCTGTGGCCTCTAATGTCTCCAGGGAGATGGAATTCTGCCTTGTCCTTGGGCGTACGCCAATGAACTCCTGAGCTGCTTCGAGTGTTACGCACTTGAAGAACTCCCACAGAGCAACTGGGTCCGTCAGGTTGCTGGGTTCTGTGAATCGGTCAGAGACTGCCATGGCGAACCCACGGGCACACTCCTCCTCCCTTAGTCTGTCCAACTGGAGGGACGGGGAGTTTTGAAGTGGACCCGCAGGGTAGCCACAACCAGCCTATGGTCGGTGCCACAGGAGTGGTCGATCTCCTTGGCCACTGTTCCTGTATCGCTGTACCAAGTCCAGCGATGCGGGTTGGAGCGCTGGTACCAGGAGCCAGAGATCCTCATTTTCTGGGACCTAGCAAAGTCCCGGAGAAGGACGCTATTCTCACTGCTGGGGTCAGCTCCCGAGCCATGGGGGCCGACAGACATCTCGTAGCCAGCTCGGTCACAGCTAGATACCGTATTGAAGTCACCCAAAACAATGCGAATATCTCGCCGGGGGCAATCGTCTGCCACAGATGTGAGTTTGGCGTAGAACGCCTCTTTCACATCGATTTTATATACATCGGTAGGAGCGTATACAGCAATAAGAGACAAGAAGCCAAAAGCATGCTTCAGTCTCAATGCCATAATACGCTCATCAACTGGTGTCACCTCAACTACCGTGGGCTGAAGTCGACTGGAGATGGCTATGGCTACACCCTGGAGGTGGTGACCATCGCTGCGGCCCGACCAGTAGTAGGTGTAACCACCCACAGTGATTGTGCCGCTACCAGGTCTTCTCACCTCTGAGAGGGCAGCCACCTCAACTCCCAGTCGCTTCAATTCCCGCGATAGCAGAGGTAACCGCTCATCCTACCGCAAGGACCGGATGTTCCATGCGCCTACCCGGAAAGCACGCCTGAGATTAAGCCTCGGGTGGTCACTCCGGGTGCACGCCACCTCTGCCGCCCCCGCCGACACAGCCCCAAATAAAGGGAGTCGGCAGGCTGTGGGACCGCCCATCCGCCTATGGGGTTCCCGAGGGCTTTGCCCCACAAGCTTCATGGTGGGTTGGCGCCTGCCAGAGCACAGGCGGGACGAGTAACTCTCGTTCCAATCCTGCACCCCGACATTTGCCCTCCCAGCGGGACCCACAGCCCGCCTTACTTGCTGGGTGGGAGGGATAACACCCCTCCCCCCAGCATTTCCATTTATTTTTGACATTCCCAGAGGGTCATTCTGGGGGGAGGAGGACTGGCAAGGCCCACCTCCCCCGACCCGGCCCGTTACCCCAGGGTGGCTAGGGGGAATGAGTTGGTACGAAGCCAGAGCGCGTCCACACGCCGGTGGGCCTTAACTCCGTACCTCTGGGGCCTCATGCTGCTCCGAGATCCCCCACAGATTTAGCCTGGGACCGCAAGGTGCCCAGTTACCCATGGGTGGCCATGATATATATAATACCTACATGTATATAATACCTATATGTATATATATATGTATATATATATATATATATATATATGTATATATATATATATATATAAATATATATATATATATATATATATATATATATATATATATATATATAATACAACACACACACACACACACACACACACATATATATGTATATACATATATAGATAGATAGATATATACACGTCGCTATCGACGAAAAGCTCTCCTGAACGCAGCACGCTAGAGACATCAAGAGGTCTGCCTCGTACAAGCTTCACACACTACGTCGCTTCAAGTCCCTTGATGTCTCACTTCTGGAGCTTCAAAATATCTACAGGCTATCCATCCTGCTAAAACTGACTTACGCCTCCCTGCCTGGTCCCCCTCCTTCACCGCCACTCAGCTGCTACAACTCGAAAGTGTACAGAAAAGGGCAGCTAAGATTATTCTCGATTCTGCCACTCATAGTACTGCCACTGGAACCTCCTCTTCAAGGTGCAGGACTAGAGCTCCCTCTCTGAGGTGACACAGCCTTTGGGTGGCTGTTTCACTGGAGAGGGAGGGAGAAGGGGTTCCAAACAATGATGCCTATCTTGGAGGTGGGAGGGCATCCCCTCTGGTCTCTCCCCAGGGGTTCACATCTACCCACGCGTTTGCCGTGCGTGGCATCCCTGTTCGCTGTGGAGACGGGAGTCCTGGAGGTTGAGCGATACCGTGAATGAGTACGCTCTGCGGCTCGCAACACGCCTCTTTGGTCCTTTATTCCAGTAAGATGGGTGGTCTGATCTCGGCCCGGGGTGTGCCTCAAGGCCCACAAGGAAGGCCAAAGGGACACAAAAGCCAAATGTCCCAACTGTGCCAAGGGGCATCACGCCTGGAGCCTGGCTTGCTCTGCCAGGAAAGAGGCAGCCTTTAGGCGACAAGAGGTTGCTAAAAAGACTTTGTTCCTGCTCCCCCAGGCACCCATGTCTGGGAACAGAACAAAACAGAAAAGACTTCTAGACCTCCTAAGAAGAAGGAAGCCCTCCACAGCCGACACCGGTATCTCCAGTAAAAAGGTTATGGGAGTGTCCCGCCGTCAAAAAATGCAAAAGACCACAGGAATAAAGGTTCAAAGAAGCTCTGAAACCCACAAAGCCTCCTCTAGAGGGCACGATAATATCCTCTTTGACGAGGACGATATTGACTCCCGTTGACTGCTGTAGTCACTGCAGTAGCAACAGCTTTGGGGGAGGTCAGTGAGGAGAAGGCAGTTCACGGTCGCCAAGGACGGCAAATGGACCCGACTGTCTCAGTGCTTGCAAGGGAGGAAAGCTGAACAGAGCCAAAGAGCCCCACCTTCACCCAAGCAGAGACCCCCTCCCCACCCCCAACCATGGCCACACCCCTCCACAGGCAGAAGCCAGAACAGGATGAATCTCTCGAAGTGCCCGTGTTAGACTCGTTAAAATCGCGGATTTATTAACTAACTTTTTAAATTGCAATTTGCAGATTGTATGCCATTGGCTGTTGCTCTACAGAAGTTCTTCACTAATTCTTGTAGTTAAGGGTCCGTAGTTTCTATGATATTTTTATCCTTTCGCTTTCTGAATTCCTGTTCTATTCAAGGGTCTCAATAGTCTTCTTAAAAATGTTAATTGTACAGTGCAGGTCACTGTTTTGAACTATATATATATATATAGATAATATAGATATATATATATATATATATATATATATATATATATATATTCCCTCCCCGGATATTTTAATATATATTATATATATATACTATATATATATATATATCTATTACATATAATTATATATAGTTCTAGGTGAATACCATAACTCCGAGTTTAAAACACGAACGATATAAGTTGTTTTTTTTATTCATACACCTTAAAAAAACGGAAAAGCCTTAATTCCTTTCAGTATGTCTAGTTAACCAAAAGAGCAAAACATATACGCACAGACTAGCCAAAATAAATTGTTATCCAACATAATTTCAGCCGTATTTATCCCAGCAGGTGATCAGATCAGTAATTTATCGATTTCTTTACCAAAGTGCATAGCAAAATCATTCAGCAATAAAAAAGTGTTCATGTAGAGATGGGCAGTTTCTTTTAAATTATTTTAGGTTCTGAAGGAGGCTTTCCGCACATCTAAACAAGGGTTTGTTCTATGTAAAAATCAAATTCTCAAGGGCTCCCTTCAAAGGTTATTACTAGAACTACCAAAGGCTCTCCACCTCCCAGTGGACCACGGCTAGCCTGAAAACAGTGAGGATGATACTACCGTTGCAGGAAATGTTTATATTACACATATACGTAGGCACACACACACACACACACACACACACACACACACACACACACACACACACACACACACACACACAT
>NW_023662882.1:45000-49893 GCF_015228065.2 Penaeus monodon
TATAATAAAATATATATATATATATATATATATTTTATTAAAATATATATTTATATTATATTTTAAATTAAAAAAAAAATTTTTTTATTTTTAAATATATAAATTTTTTTTTTTTTTTTTTTTTGTTTTTGTTTTTTTTTTTTTTTTTTTTTTTTTTTATTTTTTTTTGTGGTGTGTGGTGGTGCTTGTTTTTTTGTGGTGGGCCCCAAAGGGTCTTCTGGGGGGGGCAACCGCCGCCCCCGGTGAACCATCTTTACCACTGTCCACCCCGGGCAGGAAAAAAGGGGGAATTCCCGGCGGGGGGGAGGGGGGGGGGGAAACTGTTAGCTTAAATTTCCCGATTAAAAGGGGAGGTTTAAGGGGGAAAACCCCCAATTTTGGGGGGCGGGAACGTGGGGGGAAGAAATGCCCCCAATTTGGGGGGTTTTTTGGGGGCAAAGGGGGTTTTGGTTTTGTGAGAAACAAGGACAGCCTTTGGCGGGGGCCTTTTCCCCAAAAGGTTTAAAAGGGGGCACAGGCCCATTGGGGCCCAATTTTGGAAGGGGGCTGTTGGAAATTGGGGGGCCCCAAAGGGGGGGAAAGGGGGGGAGGGACCCCAGTTGGGAGGTTACGGGCGTGGGTTTTTTAGGAGGGGAAAGTATTTAGGTAGGTTCCCGGATGGGGGACTAGGGGGGCCCCCCCAGGAAGGTTCCCCCTCTGGAACGGGGGCCCCAGACCGACCGGAGGCCCCAAGGAACACCTCTTTTAAATATGGGAAATTTAGAAAGGAAAAACCAATTGCAACCCCTTTATATAAAAAAAGGAAAGTGGTCTAAATGATGGGGGCCCAAAAAGGGATTTTTTCACCCCCTTTACGGGGCCCGGGGGGAGGGGTTTCACTCATAAAACCGGGACGGGGAGGGAGGGGGGAAAAAAAATCAAACCCCCCGAAACCGGGCCAAGGGGGGAAAGGGGGGGAAAAACCACTCAAAAACCGGGAAACTTTTTTCCGGAGGGGAGGGGGGCCCCGGGAAAACCGAACTTTCCGGAATAGAAGGCCCCAAAAAAGAACCCGAAAAAAATCAGGGGAAAAGGGGGGGCAAAAACGAAAATGGGGGCCCCCCGGGGCGGGTAACGGCCGGTAACGGGGAGCCCAAGACAGATCCGGTTTTTACAGGGGAAAGTTTTAAGTCGGGTGGGGGGAAAAAATCCCCGGGGGAAAATGAGGCTTGGGGGAAATTTAAAATAAAAAAAAAATTAAAATTTTTAAATTTATATAATAAATATAGATTTTATTATATATAATATATATATTAATATATAATTATATAAATATTATATTTTTATATATAATTTTATATTATTATAAAATATAATATAATATTTATATCAATTTAATTATTTTTATTATTAAAAATTATAATAATAAATATAAAAAAAAAAAAAAAAAAAAAAAAAAAAAAAAAATTTATTTTATTTATATAATAAATAAAATAAAATAAACAACAACACACACCCCCCCCCAAACACACCAAAACACCCCCAAAAAAAAAAAAAAATTTTTAATATATAAAATATATATATAATAAAATAAAAAAAAAAAAAAAACACCCCAAAAAAAAAAAAAAAAAATATATATATATATATTAATATTTTTAAAAAAATTTTTTTTTCTTTTAAAAAATTTTTAAACAGGGGTGCCGGGGAAAACATGACCAATTTTTTTGGGGGGGGGGGGGAAGCGGGGGCCGGGGGCCTTTGGGGGCCTTGGGGGGTTTTTTTTTTTTTCCCCTTTAAAAGGGTCGTTTTGGGTTTTGTTTCCCCTGTATTGTGCCTATAGAAAAGTATAGGGTAATAACTTGTGTAATAAAGGAAAAACTGTCACTGTGTTTTTTCGTGCCCTCCCCGCCACTGGCGTTCCCCCCGTGGTTTTGGACGCGTGGGGCCGGTGCCCCTTTGGGCTGTTCAGGTTCACGACCCTTGGATGCAGCCGTCTGCCCAGCCCGCCCTTGTGTTGGTGGCAGAGAGACGAGGGGCCGGGGTAAAATATATATGAATGGCCGGGTGGCCGAGTGGTTAAAGCGTCGGACATTTTTAAAATATATAAAAAATATATGTACATTATATAAAATATATATAATTTTATAATATATAATATATATAATATATATTATATTATAGATATATATATTATTTATAAAAATATTAAAAATATATTTTATATATATATATTTTATATATAATTATATATTAAAAAATATTTTATGTATAATTATCCCTATTTTATATTTAAAATTCATATTTATTTTTATTCAATATTTATATATAAATTATATAAAAAATTTAATATTATATAATTTTTTGTTGTTGTTGTGTGTGTGTGGGGTGTGTGTGTTGTGTGTGTGTGTGTGTTGTGTGTGGTGTGTTGTATGTTTCCCTAAAATCTATATACATATATACCATACATATAAATTTATATATATATAATATATAATATATATATAAAATATTAGATAATATAATATATAAATATAATATATTTATATTAAAAATTTTACATATATATAATATATATTTTTATTTTTATATTATTATAATATATATATTAATTTTATATTTTATATAATTTTAAAATTTTATATATAAATAATATATTATTTAATATATTATAATATAATAATATATATATATATATATATATTTAATTTAACCCCCAATTTATATTATGTGTTATTTGTCTAGGGTACTTTTGCATACATAATATAAAACCCCCACCCCACACACACACACACACCAACACACACACACAACACACACACACCACAACACACACACACACACAACACACCCCACACACACACACACAATATTATATATAAATAATATTATATATATATAATTAAAATTTTATTTTATATATATGTAATAGGGCCCCGGTGGGCCCAGTGGTTAAAAAAGCCCGGGCTCAAAACTGGCAGACGGCAACCGAGTTTTGAGGGTTCGAGTCCCCGGGCCCGGGGTTTTGCCCTTTGGGAAAACTTCACCCGATTCCTACCTAGTATGGGTGGGCAAGCCCCCAAGTCAGTACCGGGCCCAGAAACCCGGGGAAATTTGAATGGTGACTCGATAAAACACCGGGCGGAAGGCAACGGCAAAACCCCCGCTCTAAAATTTCAAGAAAAACTGGGAAATTAAAAACCCGCTATTGTACCTATGAACCTCACCCAAATTTTAAAACCTTTTTTAAATTTGGTGTTATGCCCGCTGTGTTTGTGTGCAGTGATAACCGAGAGTATGAAAACCCCATAACAATGCCTGTGCTTAATTTGCATTCATTATTATCGTGTTGTGTTATAAATTTCAAAGTCGTGTTTCGGTGTCGGGTTGATTGTGCCCTTGTGGCGAATCTGAGAGCGCACATAGCCAGTGATAGTGCTTGTGTTGTGTTTAATTTAAAAAGTGCATAGCATTTACCGATTGTGCTGAGGTATGTCGTACCCATTACTTAATTAACTGTATTTGTGTTGCATTTTTTGTTTCGTGATTTCGAAAAGTATTCGATTTAATTACATGGGAAAATACGTGCGTGTTGGGCCCCTGATGTACCGTGCTGTTATCCGCGATATGAAATTTTGTTTGCCGTTTTGACTTATTTACATGCTTTTGTGATAAAATTATATACTTTTTGTGCTTCCCTGCTTAATGTGAATGCACACGTGCGTGTTGTAACCGACTTTCTTATTTTGTCTACCGGATTTGCGTAAGTGCATAATGGGATTAATAACCCCTCATATAACATTGATTATTACGGGGAGCACTCGTAACATTAAAAGGGATGCTTCATGATAGGGTAAGGGGGAAAGAGACCTTAAAATGTCTTGCAGTTGCACTTAACGTATGATGGTGTTGGGAAAATGATAACGGGAGCCGCTGCAGGAAAAAAAAGCTGGAGCCGCTGCAGGAAAAAAAAGCTGGAGCAGCAGAAAACCACTGGCGGAGTGAGCATTTTTTTTACCACGAGAAAACCTTTTTGATGAGCTAGGCTTGATCACGTTTTCATGAATTAAGGGAAAAAAGGGGGAACCCGGGAAATCTAAAATCTCTGAGGGTGCCCGAGGAGGACCCTTACTACGGAAGGAACCAGAGATGGGGCCAATGCTTTTTAAACTTGGTTTTAGGTAACTCTGCAAAATGGTGCCCTTGCAGCATTAGTGAAAGGCCTTCGGATTTTATGGTTTAGGGCCCCAGGAACAAATTTCCACGCGTACCACGCGCCAGTCTAAACTGAGCCTACCTTTCCTAATTTTCGTTTCCAAGTTACCTGACAACACGGGGCCAGCCAAGATGTTTTTTTCAGCAGTACGTCTTCCCAACGTCATCGTAATAGACTGGGATAGTAAGGTATAATCTCTTTTACAGAAAAACACTTTATTGCAGCCCTCCCCGCAACCCTTTAAACAATATTAAAGGATTGTGAGCTCCCGAGTGAGTGACGGGCGCACAAGAGCTCTGCCCCACCTGCCCAAAACTACCAGAGGGTCGCTGAACTACCCCTTCAGTAGTTTTCCTGCCCGAGATCCCTCCCCTTTTTTTCTTTTTTTTTTTTTAAAATTTAAAAGCTGTAATCCCGTAATGCTTTTATTTTTCTAGTGGGGGGTGGTCGTTTTTATTTTTTTGGAATGTTCTTTTTGTTGAAAAATTTTGTTTAAGTTTTATTGTTTTAAATATAGCTTTAAAGGGATGGTTTTTTTTATTTTGGTTTTACTTTAAGTCATTTTGTTTTTAAGTTCATTCATTTTGTTTTTAAAACCTTTTCGAGTTTTTGGTTTTTTTAACTTTAGGTTTGTTTATTTTGCAGTTTGATTTTAATTTTTTTTTTTTTTTAGGTCATGGTCACTCGTCCCATATATTCCC
>NW_023662882.1:52493-59993 GCF_015228065.2 Penaeus monodon
TTTTTAAAAAGACGGAAAACCAATAGGATATAACATAAAGGTTTGGCTCTTTTTGGGGGGTGTATTATAAAATTAAATTGATTTAAAATTAAATTAATAAATAATTTAAAGATTAAAAACATTTTAAATTTTCAATTTTTCTTTATTGTCATTTGGGATATTTTTATTTTTATTATGTTATTCCTCCCTTTAATGCAAAATTTTCTTGGGTTTTGTATTTTTATATCTAAATTATTAATATTAAAATAAATAACAAAGTATTGTCCTCTAAAGAAATTATGTTTAAGATTTTTAATTCTTTGAATTTATTTTTATTTATTTTTTATACGGACATCTTTTTATAATATTTCTTATTTTTTAGAATTAAATATTTTTTTTTTTTTTTAAAATGGTTGGGGGACAAAAAATCTTTTTAGAAATTTTTAAAATATTTTATAAAAAAATATATTTAATTGGGAAATTTCTTTTTTTTTTTTCCCTTTTAGGAATAATAAAATTTATATAAAAATTTAATATTATATTATATTAATAACTTTAAACATACCACAATAATTTTAGATTATATAAAAAATTCCATCAAGATAGCATCATTTTTAATTATCCTTTATAAAAAAAAAATTGTATAAGGGGGTTATATATTAAAATTTATATATTTTATAAATAAATAATTTATATTTTCTGTACATTTCATTGAAATAGATCTGAAAAAAAGCTTGTAATAGTTTTACAGGATATAATTAATATTAATAAATTATAATAAATTAATATTTAATTTTATACATATTTACCACTTGCTTAAATATTTTTCATGCAGTTTATATATTATATATTATATATTAATATAAATATATTATTTTTTTTTTTTTTTAAATTTTTATATATATATATTTTATAATATATATATATATATATATATATATATATATATTATATATATATATAAAAATATACATATATATAATTGGGAATATTAACATTTTACCTAAAAATTAATCTATGGTAATTATCTATATCAAAATACATTTTGAAAAGTTTCAGTACATTAGGATAAATTTCATGGCCACCCATGGGTAACTGGGCACCTTGCGGTCCCAGGCTAAATCTGTGGGGGATCTCGGAGCAGCATGAGGCCCCAGAGGTACGGAGTTAAGGCCCACCGGCGTGTGGACGCGCTCTGGCTTCGTACCAACTCATTCCCCCTAGCCACACTGGGTAACGGGCCGGGTCGGGGAGGGGGGCCCTTGCCAGTCCTCCTCCCCCCAGAATGACCCTCTGGGAATGTCAAAAATAAATGGAAATGCTGGGGGGAGGGGTGTTATCCCTCCCACCCAGCAAGTAAGGCGGGCTGTGGGTCCCGCTGGGGGGGGCAAATGTCGGGGTGCAGGATTGGAACGAGAGTTACTCGTCCCGCCTGTGCTCTGGCAGGCGCCAACCCACCATGAAGCTTGTGGGGCAAAGCCCTCGGGAACCCCATAGGCGGATGGGCGGTCCCACAGCCTGCCGACTCCCTTTATTTGGGGCTGTGTCGGCGGGGGCGGCAGAGGTGGCGTGCACCCGGAGTGACCACCCGAGGCTTAATCTCAGGCGTGCTTTCCGGGTAGGCGCATGGAACATCCGGTCCTTGCGGTAGGATGAGCGGTTACCTCTGCTATTGCGGGAATTGAAGCGACTGGGAGTTGAGGTGGCTGCCCTCTCAGAGGTGAGAAGACCTGGTAGCGGCACAATCACTGTGGGTGGTAACACCTACTACTGGTCGGGCCGCAGCGATGGTCACCACCTCCAGGGTGTAGCCATAGCCATCTCCAGTCGACTTCAGCCCACGGTAGTTGAGGTGACACCAGTTGATGAGCGTATTATGGCATTGAGACTGAAGCATGCTTTTGGCTTCTTGTCTCTTATTGCTGTATACGCTCCTACCGATGTATATAAAATCGATGTAAAAGAGGCGTTCTACCCCAAAAACTCACATCGGGGCAGACGATTGCCCCCGGCGAGATATTCGCATTGTTTTGGGTGACTTCAATATGGTATCTAGCTGTGACCGAGCTGGCTACGAGATGTCTGTCGGCCCCCATGGCTCGGGAGCTGACCCCAGCAGTGAGAATAGCGTCCTTCTCCGGGACTTTGCTAGGTCCCAGAAAATGAGGATCTCTGGCTCCTGGTACCAGCGCTCCAACCCGCATCGCTGGACTTGGTACAGCGATACAGGAACAGTGGCCAAGGAGATCGACCACTCCTGTGGCACCGACCATAGGCTGGTTGTGGCTACCCTGCGGGTCCACTTCAAAACTCCCCGTCCCTCCAGTTGGACAGACTAAGGGAGGAGGAGTGTGCCCGTGGGTTCGCCATGGCAGTCTCTGACCGATTCACAGAACCCAGCAACCTGACGGACCCAGTTGCTCTGTGGGAGTTCTTCAAGTGCGTAACACTCGAAGCAGCTCAGGAGTTCATTGGCGTACGCCCAAGGACAAGGCAGAATTCCATCTCCCTGGAGGACATTAGAGGCCACAGAAGCATGTCGCAAGGCTGGGCTGAATGGGAATCAAGTCTTGCTCGTTCCATGGTGAATAGGGCTCGGACACTGTGAGAAGGGAAAAGGGAAAACAGTTCATCAGGAATTTTGCTGAGGAGGTCGAAGGCCATTCTTGGTAAATGACCTTCGCCTGCCTACCAAGCCCTGAGAAAACTGAACCTAACCCTCCTCACAGATGACTGCAGTCCAATCAGCGGATGGACAGATCATCTCAGATCATTTTGGGGGTTCGTGAACGTTGGGTGCTGAGTATTTTGAACATTTTGTACCATTTGGGACCGTCCAACATTTTAGCTTGGATGCAAGAGATGTCGCAGTGCCTGTGCCGGACCCACCATCAGCGGGGGAACCTCCTACCCTAACAGAGGTTAGGCGGGCCCATTTCCAAGCTGAAGAGTGGGAAAAGCTGCAGGCATATGTGATATCCCTGCTGAACTGCTAAAGGCTGGGGGTGAACCTAGGGCCCTCGGGGCTTGCATACAGTCCTGACTGTCTTTTGGCAGTCTGGTACCTTTCCCCCTGACCTGCTGAGGGGCGTGGTCATCCCTCTCTGGAAGGGGAAAGGGGATCGTTGGGATTGTAGCAACTACTGTGGCATTACACTGCTCAGCATACCAGGCAAGGTTCTCGCCCACATTCTTCTGAAATGGATCCACAACCACCTACTGAGGCATCAAAAGACTGGAGCAGTCTGGATTTACTCCTGGCAAGTCCACAATAGACCGTATACTAGTGCTTCGGGGTAATTGTGGAACGCCGTCGTGAGTTTGGTCGTGGGTTGCTCGCAGTCTACATCGACCTCAAGAAGGCTTTTGACTGGTGCATCGGGAATCGCTATTGGGGGATCCTGAGGCTCAGGGGGAAATTTCCCAAAACAGATTATTGGCCTGATAGCAAGCCTCTATACTGGTAGTGAAAGTGCTGTAAAGTGTGGTGGGGGTCTGTCGAACTTCTTCCCTGTTAATTCAGGGGTGAGGCTAGGCTGTGTGCTTGCCCCCAAACGCTTTTTCAACACTTGTATGGACTGGATAAGGGCAGAGCTACTAGCCAAAATCAGGTGGAGCATCACTAGGCAATATTAAGGTCTCAGACCTTGACTTTGCCGACGAGTCCTTGGAGTTTCTTGTGGCGGCTCTTGATGCATTTAGCAATGAGGCGAAGCCCCTAGGTCTAGAGGTCTCCTGGACCAAGACCAAGATTCAGAACTTTGGGGGCCTGTTAGGGGAAACCCCTTCAGTCGATTTATGCTTGCAGCTAGGACGTTGAAGTTACAGAAAGTTTTACATACCTTTGGTAGCGTAGTCCATATCTCTGGGTTGTCAGACCAGGAAGTCAGTAGCGGATTGGTCTGGCAACTGGAGCCATGATCTCGATCTAGTAGAGCGTTTGGAGTTGTCGGTACCTATGCAGTAGGACAAAGCTGCGTGTCTTCAAGGCCCTTTATATGCCAGTTTTGCTCTATGGAACGAAAACCTGGATGCTATCCAGTGCCTTGGAGTCTCGCCTTGATGCCTTTTGTAACAAGTCCCTTCGCCGGATCATGGGGTACAGTGGCAGGACCAGTGTCCAACCGGCGGTTACACCGTGAAACTGGCATGGGACCTGTATTGCATAATCCGGATCGCCAACTCAGGGTATATGGCCACCTAGCTCGCTTCCCTATGGACGACCCTGCCCATCAGGTTGTCGCTCTGCGAGACAACCCTGGGTGGAGGAGACCTGTGGGACGACCTAGGAGATCATGGCTTGGGCAGCTCGACGAGACCTGTCGCGAGGAATTAGAGATGGGCCGTGTGCCTGCCTGAGACTCGCCTCGAGGGATCCTCGTGGCTGGAAGCGAAGGGTGGATGCGGCCATGCGCCCCCGTCGGCGTTAGCCCCTTGATGATGATGATGATATATATACACACACATATTTGCATACATTTATATATATATATATATTTTATATTTTATAATATATTATAATATTATATATATATATATATATATATATTATATATATATATATATATATATATATGACTATATATATATATATATATATATATGGTGACGCCGAGCAGCTTGGTGGAACGGACTACGTCGAGCGGATGGTTTTCCAGCGTGAGGATGGGCGAGGGGGCGGGGTTGGTGGAGAAGTCGAACTGCATCACAACTGACTTCTGGCGATTGATGGTGACGTGATTTGCAGTGGTCAGGGGAGGAGGTTGTCGAGGTGTGCTGGATGGCGGAGTGGTCAGGGCAGGAATTATCAATGGCGGCGGCGATGGTCGAGTCATCCACGTATTTCCAACGATGCTCGTTAATCATGACTAGGAAGCATAGGGGGCCCATTCTAGTCCCCTGGGGGACTCCGCACGTGAGTGGCAGAAGGCTGGAGACTTGACCCTGCACTCGCACGGCCTGTTGCCTGTTGAGAGAAAGTCTGCCAGCCAGGGGATGAGGCACTCCCTGATGCCTGTGGAAGCTGCTGCTTTTGAGATGACCGTAGTGTGGTCCACCAGGTCGAAAGCTTTCTTGAAGTCTATGAAGATGCTGGTGACGGAGGATTTGCGCTTGTCGAGGTGGGAAGTGGCCGAAGTGAGGAAGCTGACGAGGCAGGTGTGGTGGAAGAGAAACGCATGTTGCCGAACTGCCGAGTGTCAATGCTGGGCGCGAGGGTCCTGGTAAGCCCAGTCGGTGACAAAGCTTTCACACAGCAGGCTGGGCAATGGAGTAATGGCAATGGGTCGTAATTCGCCGAATGAGGCGGGGCTTGGGGTTTTCCCGATGGCGGTGACAAATGCGGTCTTCCATTGTGATGGGCACTTAGACTGTTGCAATGAGGCGTTTATAATGGACGTAAGAGGAGTGGCAAGTTCCATTGCGAACTCCTTGATGAGGCGCATTGGAGGTCAAGGGGAGTGGTGGCTCTCTTGACGCGGATTCTTCCCAGCTTTTGAAGCACCTGGGACTGACTGACGTGGGAGCAAGTGAGCGGGCCGGCAGATAGGCGGGGAGGCGGGGGTGTCCAGGGGGGTAGCTGCTGACCAAAATTGAGGCGAAATGGTCATTGAGAGTCTTTGCTGCTTCACGGGGGTAAGGTTGCTGGTGCATGGAAACGTACACGGCCGATCTGCAAGGCCGCCACAGCTCCCGGACTTTTCCGTACCATTGGTGGGCTGCAGGTGTTTAGTTTGTTGTGGGAGAAGGTTTTCTTGGCTGTTTTTATTTCCCTGATGACTGTGTTGCGGATTGATTTGTAGCCGGTGATGTTGTGCGAGTGGAAGCTTGATTTTTCTGTTGAATGAGGCGTTTGATGCGGCCCGTGATCCAAGGCAGGTCCGATGGGTGTTACTGAGTGACTTTTCCGGAAAGAAGTGGTTGAAAAGCCGTAGTGACGGTCGAGAGATAGTAGTGCCACTTGTCCTCCACATCAAAGCGGTAAGAACGTCAGTCCACGGGTGTGGGTAATCCACTGCCCAAACTGTATGATTGAGGACTGTGTAGTGCCTATATTTCCTGGTCTTGGTTGCTCTGGCTGAGAGACGGTGGGCGAAGGCAGCCATAACCTGATACGTGTCTGCTGCGGCCGACAGGAGAATACGGTAGAGGAGGCTGGTACCAGTCATGTAAATTTAGTAAGGATCAAATCCAGGGTTCTGTGTTCATAAGTGGGAAAGTTTACTACTTGTGACAGATGGAGTCATTTTGCAAGTCGAAGGTGTCTATTTCATTAAAACACCACATATTATCATCTTTCATGACGGGTATCGCACGCGCAGAAGGTTATGGTGTGGGTCAGGTGGCTGAGTAGCAGTTGTTTTGGGGGGGGCTTGTGGGGGGTGGTAAATCACACAGCAATGAGGGACGCGGCGAGGCGAGGGTGGTGAGGAGGGGTTGACCCGCCCCCACAAACCCCTTCCAGGTCAACCGGAACTTCCACGTCCAAGGGGGTGGGCGAGAGGTCATTCTGGGACAACAGGATGAACCCTCCTCACGTTTGTTTGTGCGGAAGCGATGGAAGATGCTGTAGCCAGGTATATGAATGGTATCAGCCTTGATTTGCCACGCCTCTGTGATGGCTACAATTCCCCTTGATTCAGAATGATGATAGTGTGCAGCTCGTCTATTTTGTTGTTGAGGGATGTGACATTAGACAGGAGGAACTTTGGGAAACTGTACCAGAAATCGGGGAACCTTCAAAATGTCGGAGGGTTTAGCTGGTTGGGGCCCTTTTTTTTGCTTGTTCCTAGCCCGGAGTATGGGAATGCGCCGTTGAGTGTGACGGCCTCCTTTGCTGCCCGGGCATGAAAAATGTTAAATTCTTTAATATGTTATCACTTCACTGTTTGGGTAACCACAATTGTTTTAAGAAATATAAAGTTTTTCTGTTGTACCCAAGAAGCACCATACTTAAAATCAGCGGAACACAAATCCAGAGAAAAAGGGAAGGGGGCGAGGCAGTAGGTGGGGGGCCGATGAATCGCAAGTAAAGCTCATTTTTTTAGAAAGTACACCGACACTATGAAATTCACTGAAAAACACTGCACAGCACTTGTACTAGCCTAAAGTGAAATCTAAAAATTCTAGGAGCAGAAAAAAACAGATGAGGCCAACAACTGGCCTTGGCTGCCCAGGAGCCCGACTTGAACGTCCGTCTTGTACGGCGTCAGGGGGGGGTGTGTGTGTGTGTGTGTGTGTGTGTGTGTGGTTTTGTTGTGTGGTGTGTGTTTTGTGTGCGTGCGTGCCCGGGGTATCGTGTGGGGTGTGTGTGTGGTGTGTGGTGTTGTGTGTGGTGTGTGTGTGTGGTGTTGTGTGTGTGTGTATGGAGTGTGTGGTGTGTGTGTGTGTTTTGTGTGTGTGGGGTGTTGTGTGTGGGGTGGTGTGTGTGTGTGTGTGTGTGAGTGTAAGTATAAGCATATAAATATAAATAAAATATATAAATACACAAATTATATACATACATATGTATATGTGTGTGTG
>NW_023662882.1:62493-67392 GCF_015228065.2 Penaeus monodon
TGTGTGTGTGTGTGTGTGTGTGTGTGTGTGTGCTTATACATGTGCCTGTACATGTGTATATGCATTTTTAAGTGTATATTCTATGTGTATGTATGTGGACATGTGTGTGTGTGTGTGTGCATGTGTTTATATTTAAGTTTGCACGCATGTGCGTCTCTGCATGTGTGTGATGTGCATGTGAGTATGCATATGTGGACATTTATGTATGTGTATGTTTATCTGTGTGAGGATGAGTGTGTGTGTGTATGTGCATTTTGTGTGTGCAGGTGTGTTAGCGTGTTTGTATATGTATGTATGTATATGTCGCATGTGCGTGCATACTTGTGTGTGCATGTGTGTGTCGGTGTGTCTATATATGTATGCGAATCTTTTATATGTGTGTGTATAGTGTGCGTGTGCTTGTGCTTGTGTCTGTGTGTGTTTGTGCGCATATAAGTGTGTGAATCTGAATGTTTGTGTGAATGTGTGTGCCTGTGTGTGCATATGTGTTCATGTGTAACTGTGTGTATGTATGCTAATGCGTGTGTGTGTGTGTGTGTGTGTGTGTGTGTGTGTTGTTGTGTGTGTGTGTGTTGTGGTGTGCGTGTGTGGGGCGTGCGTGCGTGTGCTGTGTGTGTGCAGCGGTAGCGATTCGTCTAGTCAGTTGCTGACTGATTCAAATCTTACCGCGTGGATGGTAACTTAGCATTCTTGACAACAGGTCATGTGACAAAATAAAATAGCATATCACACCAGGATATCCGTTATAACATGTGTGAATGAACTGAATTATAATTAAACTTGTTTTACTCTGCTCTGTCTGTCTGTCGTTTCTTCTTTTGTATTCTCCCCCTTTCTCTTTCTCCACTGTATAGCCATCCGGGCTAGTACAGTGGTAAGTGTCGCTCTCATCGAGGGATCGGCGGTTCGCGACCCGCCAGGCGCTGAGATGCAACTGTCGCCCAGGGTTACTGCGTGGCTGGGCACCACGGCGGGGAGTGAATCGGTTCAGCCGATCAGCAGCAACTGACAACGTGAGCAAAATCAAGCAAGACCTCTGGGTAATGTCCACCAAGAATATCCATTGTATCAAATGGATCCAACCAACTTAAACTCTCTTCTTTTCTCTCTCTCTTTCTCTTACTCTCTCTTTATCTCTCCTTCTTTCTGCCTCCTTTTCTCTGTCTTTATCTGGTCGGTTACTCTGTGTTTTGAAATGTGTCCATAGAGTGATTTTCACTGCGCCAAGAGCAAGTGCAAGTGCACACACCAATCGCCGCATGCGAGTGTGTGGGTTCATCCATGCACACACGCACGCTGATTTACATAATTTTAGGTAAATGGAACCTAGATACGATGAAGTTCCTTGGGTAAGGAACTTTACTTCGATTGCCTATTTAGCCACTGGGTGGGCAAGCCAGCCCAAGTCAGTGCTGTCCCAAGCCAGATAATAGAGAGAATTATTACCTAAAAGGTAACACCAGCACTCTCCGTGGAAAGGAACTGGGGACCCTACCACTTACTCAGTCCAAGATCATCACAACATGAAAACTACAATTAAGTATCATGCTGTGAACCACGGCGGCTCAAACATGAACCTACGTTAATAATAATAAATATATATACAATGAATATATGTATATACAATACATATATTTATATGCATATATATGCATATATGAATATATATATATATATATATATATATATATATATATATATATATATGTATATATATATATATATATGGTCCACCGGCGTGTGGACATGCTCTGGCTCCGTACCAACTCCTGTCCCCTAGCCACCCTGGGGGTAATGGGGCGGCTGGGGAGGTGGGCCTTGCCAGTCACTGGCAACGTCAAAAATAAAAGGATATGCTGGTGGAGGGGTGCTGTCCTCCCACCCAGCAGCAAGGCGGGTTGTCGGTCCCGCTGGGAGGGCAAATGTTGGGGCGCAGGATTGGAACGAGAGTTACTCGTCCAGTCTGCGCCCCCGGCAGGCGCCAACCCACCATGAAGCTTGCGGCGGATGAGCGGTTACCTCTGCTATCGTGGGAATTGAAGTGACTGGGAGTTGAGGTGGCTGCCTCTCGGAGGTGAGAAGACCTGGTAGCGTCACGATCAATATGGGTGGGTACCCTATTTACTGGTCGGGCCGCAGCGATGGTCACCACCTCCAGGGTGTAGCCATAGTCATCTCCAGCCACTTCAGCCCTCGTAGTTGGGTGACACCGGTTGATGAGCGTATTATGGCACTGAGACTGAAGCATGCTTTTGGCTTCTTGTATCTTATTGCTCTATACATTCCTACCGATGTATGTAAACTTGACGTGAAAGAAGCATTCTATGCCAAACTCGCATCTGTGGAAGACAATTGTCCCGGCGAGATATTCGCATTGTTCTGGGCGACTTCAATGTGGTATCCAGTTGTGACCGAGCTGGCTACGAGATGTCTGTCGGCCCCCATGGCTCGGGAGCTGATCCCAGCAGCGAGAATAGCCTCCTTCTCCGGGACTTTGCTAGGTCCCAGAAAATGAGGATCTCTGGCTCCTGGTACCAGCGCTCCAACCCGCATCGCTGAACATGGTACAGCGATACGGGTACAGTGGCCAAGGAGATCGACCACATTCTTGTTAGCACGCGATGGAGGATCCTCCAGAACTGTAGGGTTCTGTGGCACTGATCATAGGCTGGCTGTGGCTACGCTGCGGGTCCACTTCAAAACTCCCTGTCCTTCCAATGGCCACCCTAAGGTGTTTCACCTGGACAGACTAAGGGAGGAGGAGTGTGCCCGTGGGTTCACTCTGACCGATTCGCAGAACTCGACAACCTGATGGACCCAATTGCTCTGTGGGAGTTCTTCAAGCGCGTAACACTCAAAGCAGCCCAGGAGTCCATTGGCGTACACCCGAGAGCAAGGCAAAATTCCATCTCCCTGGAGACATTAGAGGTCACCGAAGCATGTCGCATGGCTCGGCTGAATGGTAATCACTGTTGAGAAGGGACAAGAAACAGTTCATCAGGAATCTTGCTGAGGAGGTTGAAGGCCATTTCTTGGTAAACGACCTTCGCACTGCCTACCAAGCCCTGAGAAAGCTGAACTCTAAACTCTCCTCACAGATGACTGCAGTCCAATCAGCAGATGGATGGATCATCTCAGATCATGTTGGGGTTCGTGAACGTTGGGCTGAGTATTTTGAGCAATTGTACCAGGTAGACCCTCCAATAGTTAGCTTGGATGCAAGCGATGTCACAATACCTGTGCCGGACCCACCCATCAGCAAGGAACCTCCTACTCTAACAAAGGTTAGGATGGCGATTTCCAAGCTGAAGAGTGGGAAAGCTGCAGGCATATGTGTTATTCTTGCTGATCTGCTAAAGGCTGCGGTGAACCTATGGCTCGGGGCCAGACTGCCATCTGGCAGTCTGGTACCATTCCCCCTGACCTGCTGAGGGGTGTGGTCCTCCCTCTCTGGAAGGGGAAAGGGGACCGTTGGGATTGTAGCAACTACCGTAGCATTACACTGCTCAGCATACCAGGCAAAGCTCTCACCCACATTCTTCTGAAATGGATCTGCAACCACTTACTGAGGCATCAGAGACTGGAGCAGTCTGGATTTACTCCTGGCAAGTCTACAATGGACTGAATACTAGTGCTTCGAGTAATTGTGGAACGCTGTCGTGAGTTTGGTCGTGGGTTCCTTGCAACCTACATCGACCTCAAGAAGGCGTTTGACTCGCTATGGAAGATCCTGAGGGTCAGGGTAATTTCGATGCAGATTATTGGCCTAATAGCAAGTCTTTATACTGGTGCTGAAAGTGCTGTAAAGTGTGGTTGGGGTCTGTCGAACTTCTTCCCTGTTAATTCAGGGGATGAGGCAAGGCTGTGTCCTTGCACCAACACTTTTCAACACCTTGTATGGACTGGATAATGGGCAGAGCTAATAACTAAAGTCAGTGTGGAGCAACACTAGGCAATATCAAGGTCTCAGACCTTGACTTTGCCGATGATGTTGCCATCCTATCTGAGTCCTTAGAGTCACTGGTGGCGGCTCTTGTTGCATTTAGCAATGAGGCGAAGCCCTTAGGCCTAGAGGTCTCCTGGACCAAGACCAAGATTCAGGACTTTGGGGGCCTGTTAGGGGAACCCGTCCAGTCGATCCATGTTTGCAGCGAGGACGTTGAAGTTACAGAGAGTTTTACATATCTTGGTAGCATAGTCCATATCTCTGGGTTGTCAAACCAAGAAGTCAATAGACGGATTGGCGTGTCTTCAAGGCCTTGATACTGCCAGTTTTGCTCTATGGAAGCGAAACTTGGACGCTATCTAGTGCCTTGTAGTCTCGTCTTGATGCCTTCTGCATGGGGCCTGTTACCTGCATAATCCGGGATCGCCAATTCAGGCTATTTGGCCACCTAGCTCGTTTCCCTGTGGACGACCCTGCCCATCAGGTTGTCTCTTTGCGAGACAACCCTGGGTGGAGGAGGCCTGTGGGACGACCCAGGAGGTCATGGCTTGGGCAGCATGATGAGACCTGTCGCGAGGAACTAGAGATGGGCCTTGGGCCTGCCTGGAGACTCGCCTCGAGGGATCCTCGTGGCTAAAAGCGAAGGGTGAATGCGGCCATGCACCCCCGCCGGCTTTAGCCCCTTGATGATGATATATATATATATATATATATATATATATATATATATATATATATATATATATATATATATTGTGTGTGTGTGTGTGTGTGTGTGTGTGTGTGTGTGTGTGTGTGTGTGTGTGTGTGAGTGAGTGAGTGAGTGAGTGAGTGAGTGAGTGAGTGTGTGTGGCGGCAAGTGTGCGCGGGAACCCAGCGGACGACCTGCGGTGGAGGTGACACTAGTTAGAGTTACTTTTTAATCAAGGTAGATAAGTCTTCCCCTTTTTTTT
>NW_023662882.1:67492-79992 GCF_015228065.2 Penaeus monodon
GTTTCGACAGAGACAAAGACCCATGGCCGTAGCAAATATATATATATATATATATATATTATATTATATATATATATATATATATATATTCTATATATATATATATAACATATATATGAATATAGATATGAATATGTTATATATACTATATATATATGTATAGTTATACATATATACACATTTATCTATATATATAAGGCCGCGGTGGACGAGTGGTTAGCGCATCGGACTAAGAACGGCAATCTGAGGTTCGAGTTCACCGGCCGGCGCGTGTTCACTGGGGCAAGGACTTCAGCTCGATGCCTACCAAGCCACTGGTGGGGCAAGCTAGCCCAAGTCAATGCCGGTTTCCCAGCCCGGATTAAATAGAGCAGAATGAATTACCTAAAAAGGTAACACCGGCACTGCTCGTGGGAAAGGAACGTGGGGACCATACCACGTTACCACTCCAAGAGCAATACAACATGACAACTACAATTAAAATCATGGCTGTGACCACGGCGGGCTCAAACCATGAACCTAACCGTTTAAAAAAAAAAAAATATGTATAGATATATATAGATATATTGTGTGTAATTCTATAATATATATATATATATATAATATATATTTATATATATATATATATTATATTACATATATATATTATATATATATTATATATAGATATTAATATATTAGATATATATATTAGTTATTTAATATATATCTGTGTGTGTGTGTGTGTTATTTGTTTTTTTTTTTTTGTGTTGTGGTGTGTGTGTGTGTGTGGTTTTTAAGTATTAGATATATATATATATATTATATATAATATATATATATCTATATATATATATATATATATAATGATTATATGTTATATATATATATATAATATATTATGGATAATATATATATATATATATATATATATATATATATATATATGTATACATATATATATATATATATATTATATATATATATATATATATATATATATATATTATATATATATATATATCATTTACTGATAAATCACACTGGCAGGTGGGTTTTGGCATCTATGGTGGAAGTGGATGCACCTGAATATGCTATTAAATTATTGACGTACACAAAGGATGCCTATAGGTTTTTACTGTATGGTGTGATTGTCCAAAAAAATAAGTTTTCGCGTTGCACATGCGTTCTGTCTCCTTTGTGTTGGCAATGTTTCTTCATTTGGTCTGTGCAGGATTTGTCCATCTTTTTCATTTGTCCAATGTAGTTCATGTCTAGTCAGTGTATATATGCCATGATTATATATATATATAATATATATATATATATATATATATATATATATTATATATATATATATATATATGCGCGCGCGCGCGCGTGTGTGTGTGTTATGACTATGTATATAAAGAATAAATCATATTTTAACTTTTTTCCTTTTTATAGTCAAAAAACAACATAACTACTGATTGCTAAGGAGGAAAACAAAAACTAAAGAAAAAATATTTAAAATGATTGTGAAACTTCCAAACGGTAAGAAGTAGCGATCTTAAAGCATGAAAGTCTGAAACACTAAAAAATTAATCTAACAATTAAAAGGTTAAAAATGCTACTGGAAAACTGTGGGAATAATATCTAAAGACTGTTTGAGTGTTTGAATAAAAAAACATACATTAGGTAATGCCAAAGCTAAAATTCTTGAACACTGAAAGAAGCCTCCAAAACGCAACCAAATAACACATTGAAGATTATAAAAAATGTCTAAGGGTCGGGATTCCGAGTACCATGATGGGCGGCGACCTCTGTGCATTGTTTGTCTTGTTTGTAAATTGTAATGTCAGTCCAGAGAATTGATACAAATGACATACTTTTAAAATGAAGACAAGCGGGTGGACAAACATGGACATGTGTGTTTTTGTATGGGCAGGTGTATGTGTATTCATTTGTGCAGGTGCATTGGTGTATGTCGTGTGTGTGTGCGCGGCGCGCGTGTGTGTGTGTGCGTGCGTGTTGTGTGTGTGTGTGTGGTGTTGTGTCGTGTTGTGTTGGGTTCTTTTTGTGTGTGTGTGTGTGTGTGTGTGTGTGGGTGTGTGTTGCCTTATACATGGCCTGTACATGTGTATAAGCATTTTTAAGAGTATATTCTATGTGTTATGTAGTGGACAGTGTGTGTGTGTGTGATGTGTTATATTTAAGTTTGCAGGCATTGCGTCTCTGCATTGTGTGTGATTGTGCATGTGGAGTATGCATATGTGGACATTATGTATGGGTATGTTTATCGGTGTGAGGATGAGTGTGTGTGGTGTATGGCATTTTGTGTGTAGCAGGGTGTTAGCGTGTTTGTATGTATGTATATGTGGCATGTGCGTGCATACTGTGTGTGCATGTGTGTGTCGGTGTGTATATATGTATGCGAATCTTTAGATGGTGTGTTATAGTGTGCGTGGCTGATGCTTGTGTTGTGTGGTTTGTGCGCAGATAGTGTGTGGAATCTGCATGCTTGTGTGAATGTGTGTGCCTGTGCGTGGGCAAAGTGTTCATGTGTAAGTGTGTGTAAGATATGCTAATGCGAGTTCTGTATATGTGTTATGTCCGGAGTGTGACTTGTGTTTAGTACGTGTGTTTGCAATGTGTGTGTGTGTGTAGTCTATTTGTTTTCTGCATGTCATTCATGTGTATGTATTTGCGATTAATTAGGTTAGGTTAGATTAGGTTAGTTATGTTAAGGGTAACTTTTGATTGGTTAGGGAAGGTTAGATGGGTTTGTTAGCATATTGCATTTATGTTAGGTTAAGTTGGGTTAGATAGTGAGATGAGGATATGGTAGGCTGAAAGTTCCCCCCCCCCCCCCCCCCCCCTGGGAATTTAGTTAGGGTAAGTTGGTTAGTATCGTTGGTTTAGTTAGGTTACGCTTAGTTACATTATCTTATATTAGTTCACCTTGGTTATATTAGGTTTGGCTGGGTTATGTTTTGTTAGATTAAATTTCGGTGGGTTGAGTTAAGTTTTGATTTTGTTAGGGATATGTTAGATTGGGCTTGATTGGATTAAGGTTTAGATGACCGGTTTTAGGTTAGATTATATACTACTACTTTTTTTTTTTTTTTTTTTTTTTTTTTTAACGGTAGGTTCATGTTTTGAGCCGCCGGGGTCACAGCCTGATACTATTGTAGTTTTCATGTTGTGATACTCCTTGGAGTGAGTTACGTGGTAGGGGCCCAGTTCCTATACTACGACTTATTATATACATTTTATTACTGATATTATTTACCACACACACACACACACACACCACACAACACACACACACACCAACACCACACACACACACACACACACACACTCATATTATAATTCACATTTAGCAGTTACCCTATGAAACTATAAAATTCCTATCCACAGGTATGTGGATAGGTCTGACATCTGGAACCATTTCCGGAAAGCTGCCTTGAACACGATTTTTTGTTCAATGGAGGTTTCCATTGCAACAGTTGGGATGTGATATTTTGTTGTTGATATTTATGGGAAAATATTATTATTTCAGAAAGAAAACAATACAGAAAAATAAAATAACACGATAAAAAGCCACGCAACACTGGTAGTTTTCCCTATGATCAATAGAGGTACGAGGGACTTGTACTGGTCATCCTGTATCTTTCACCCTCCCCTGGCCACCGTCTTGCACGAGAACCTCTCCCAGTTCTGCTAGTACCCTGTGACACTTCAGTATCTTTCGTCATGCGCGAAAAGAGACAGAGTTACTCGTCGCATGGAGAGAGCGATTCAAAGAACTTCAAAGGTTGTGTGTTGCCTGCTCTGATTGAATGGCATTCAATTTAAGACGCGCAGAAACCACATGAGAAACAAAAAGTATTTTATTGATTTACTCCCAACGGAAATTGATATTTCTTTATTTTCTATTCAATACACTCCGCGTGCATTTCCACACAAGCCTTATTTCATATTTCTACTGTGGTAATAGGTTGTGGCTATTGGACAGTGAAATCTTGGGATATATTTGCAAGAAAACTTTGTGGATAAAGTAACTTAACTGAAAATGAGGCGAGTTAAAGTGCGGCACATGGGTGATGGCGGCAGCATGCCCCAACACTTCCAACCGCGGGGGCCCCTTAGCGATGTTACCAGCTGCAGGGCCTTCCTCTTCCTGCTCCAGCCCTTTGGGAAGAGGCCAGCATTTCAAAATTGGGCAACATATGCTCCCAGGCCAACCTTCCCCGTCGTACCAGCGGGCTTACGCCTCAACCAGAATGTCTGGGGCCGAGGGGCTGCGGAGGTGGAGAAAACGCGTCCACGTGAACTAAACACGCCCGGGGGGGAGGGAAGGGGGTGAGGGAAGGCAACGAGGCGGGTTGACCGGGTCGGAGTTTGGCCGCCCACCTATACCCAAGGGAGCGGTTCCGATGGGTCCCCAGCCTTCTGCCGCGACAACTGGCTCCGACACGCACGGCGAGGCCTGGGGTTTCCTGCCCACGGACCCCAGGCCGACCCCAGAAATCTGACACTCTTGCATCTGTTGCCAGAACCTCGTTGCCTTCTCTGCTTGCAACGTTACTACCTCATGGACGCCCGCCTTCCGCCTCTCACTTCCTCCCTCAGGTCCCTGAACTGTCCCTCAGTAGTCTGCCCCTTCCCATAGTTCACTCTTTCACGCTGTTGCAGGCCCTTGTCGGTGTACCGCTGAGTCATCTTCCACAGATGCAAGATTGCTCTGTAGCACCTCAAAAGTTGGCAGAACGTTCCTCTGGCTTCCTTGGCCTGCATATCGACGAGATGGTGCGCCTGATCGCGTGCCCTTGTGCCTGCTCTTCTGCCCTTTGTGCCATTCCTCCTCATACCGGCCAGCAGCGTGATTAGGTCCATCTAAGCTCGGCTTCCACCTCACTAGTGCCTGCCTCAGGTCATAGCCGCTCTCCCTCATGGCTTACCGCCAACTCTGGACATGATATAATTCGGCGAGGCTTCACTGATTCAATATTAACAAATACCACTCCTGACACCATTTGTACGCCGACCGCATCGGTCTCTCTGCCACACAACAACAAGGCAGGCTAAGCAGACGGGTGTTATCCACAGGAGTCGTGAACACGAACAGCTCCAAGAGGCACCAAGACCACAGCGTCCCAGAACACCCACGAGAGGGAAACGCAAGTTGGCGAGGGCAGCAGGGACGAAATAAAACGCAAAATGGCAGTCTTTCCCTTTATTTCCACAAGTTAATTTACCCGTTTACACTTTCTATAGCACATACCGGGGGGAAACAGCATGTCCAACAGCACAAATAAGCTTTATAACAGGCAAACAAAAATATCAGGTCACAAGGGCACACACGAGGTCTTCACAGGAGCAGCACCCAACAGCCCCCGGGGGTCTATCGCTTGTCATCCGCTCCTCCGCTCACAGCCAGCTGCGTCATGTTTTCCCAGGCCATTATGTGTAAACACATGTTTCGCACAGAGACAAAGGGACCACTGGCGTAGCAATATAATATATATATATATATATCTATAATATATCTAATATATATATATACTATAATATATATATATATATACATATATATGAATATATATATGAATATGGTTTATATATATATATATGTATATGATATATATACTCATACACATTTAACACTAATATATATATAAGGCGTCGTTGGCCGAGTGGTTAGGCATCGGACTGAAGGACGGCAATCTGAGGTTTTCAAGTCACCGGCCGGCGCGTTGTTTTCCCTTGGGCACGGAACTTCAGCTCGATGCCTACAAGCCACTGGAGTCGGGCAAGCCTAGCCCAAGTCAATGCCGGTCCCAATGCCCGGATAAATTAGAGAGAATGATTACCTAAAAGGTAACACGGCAATCTCCGTGGAAAGGAACTGGGGGACCCTACCCGTACTCACTCCAAGGAGATCAAACATGACAATACATTAAAATCAGCTCGTGACCACGGCGGCTCAAATTTTGAACCTTACCGTAAAAAAAAAAATATTGATATATCTACATATATATATTTGTGTGTATTTAGTATATATATATATCGAAGTAGAGTGTAAGATATAATATAATATATAGATATTATATATATATGATATAAATATATATATACACACATATATATATATATATATATATAGATATATATATATTATCTATATATATATATAGATATACCTCATTTATATATATATGTGTGTGTGTGTGTGTTTTTTTTTTTTTTTTGGGTTTTTGTGTGTGTGTGTTGTGTGGCTTGTGTGGTGTTTCTAAGATATATAATATATATATATATATATATCTATTATATATAGATATGTATAGATATAGATGAGATATATGTATAGGATAGGATATAATATTATATATATATTATAAATATATATATATAGCATATATATATGTATATGTATGTGTATGAATATAGATATATAGATATAATATATATATTATGATATGTATATATATTGGTGTATGTTATAAAAGTATAGATATAATATATATATATATATATATCTATATATTTCTCTATATGTCTATATATATATAATATATATATATATATATATATATATATATATAATTATATATATATATATTTACTGGATCATCACACTGGCAGGTGTGTTTGCATCTATGGTGGAAGTAAGATTGCACCTGGAATATGCTATTAACTTTATTGACGTACACAAAGGATGCCTATAGTGTTTTAACAGTAGGGTGTGTAATGTCAAAAAATAAGTTTTCGCGTGCAAATGCGTTTCGGTCCTTTGTGTGTGCATGTCTCTTTCTTCATTTGTCTGTGCTGCATTGTCCATCTTTTTCATCTTGTCCAATGTAGTCATGTCTAGTAGTGTATATATGCCATGATTTATATATATATATATATATATATATATATATATATAATATATAGATATATATATGCGCGCGCCGCGCGGTCGTGTGTGTGTTATGAAATAGTATATAATGAATAAATCATATTTAACTTTTTTCCTTTTATAGTCAATAAAATCAACATAACTACTGAATTGCTAAGAGAAACAAAAACTAAAGAAAAAATAAAATGATTGTGAACTTCAAAAACGGTAAGAAGTAGCGATTTTTTTTCCTTAAAGCATGAAAGTCTGAAAACTAAAAAACTTAATCTTAACAAATTAAAAGGTTAAAATGATATCTGAAAAAACTTTTTGGAATATATATCTAAACGTGTTTGTCAATTAAAAACATACATTAGGGTAATGCAAAGCTAAAATTCTTGAACACTGAAAGAAGCCTCCCAAACGCAACCAAATCACCACATTTAAGATTATAAAAAATGTCTAAGGGTCGGGGGATTTCCGAAGTCCCATGATGGGCGGCGACCTCTGTGGCATTGTTTTCTTGTTGGTAAATGTAATGTCAATGGCAAGAGAATTGCTACAAATGACTACTTTTAAAATGGAAGGACCAGCGGTGGGACACACATGGACCATAGTGTTGTTTTGTATGCCAGGTGTACGGTATCTCATTTGTGCATGTGCATGTGTATGTGTATTCATTTGTGCATGTGCATGTGTATGTGTGTGCTGTTGTGCGCCGCTGCGCGGATGTGTGTGTGTGTGCGTGTGTGTGTGCGTTGTGTGTGTGTGTGTGTGTGTGTGTGTGTGTGTGTGTGTGTGTGTGTGTGTGGTGTGTGTGTGTGTGTGTGTGCTTATTACATGTGCATTGTACATGTGTATAAGCATTTTAAGAGTATATCTATGTGTATGTATTGTTGGACATGTGTGGGTGTGTGTGCATGGTTATAATTTAGTTTGCAGGCATGTGCGTCTCTGCATGTGTTGTGATGGCAGTGTGAGTATGCATATGTGGACATTTATGTATGTGTATGTTCTATCTGTGTGAGGATATGAGTGTTGTGTGTGTATGTGCAGTTTGTGTGTGCAGGTGTGTTAGCGTGTTTGTATGTATGTATATGTGGCATCGTGCGTGCATACTTGTGTGGTGCATGTGTGTGTCGGTGTGTCTATATATGTTTATGCGAATCTTTGATATGGGTGTGTATAGTGTGCGTGTGCTTGTGCTTGTGTCTGTGTGTGTTTGTGCGCATATAAGTGTGTGAATCTGCATGTTTTGTGAAGTGTGTGCCTGTGTGTGACATATGTGTCCATGTGGTAAGTGTGTGTAGTATGCTAATGCGAGTCGTATATGTGTATGTTTCTGAGTGTGAACGTGGGTTATGTACGTGTGT
This sequence comes from Penaeus monodon, assembly GCF_015228065.2. Taxonomy (NCBI): domain Eukaryota; kingdom Metazoa; phylum Arthropoda; class Malacostraca; order Decapoda; family Penaeidae; genus Penaeus; species Penaeus monodon. The sequence continues at coordinate 75,713 of NW_023662882.1, forward strand.
TTGCAGGTGTGTGTGTGTGTCTGTATATGTGTTTCTGAATGCATTCATGGTATGTATTTGCGATATATTAGGTTAGGTTAGATTAGTTTAGTTATGTTAGGGGGGTAATTGATTTGGTTAGGAGGTTTAGATGGCGTTGTTAGAAATGCTATTTTAATGTTATGTAGTTGGGTTAAAGATAGTGAGATGAGGATATGTTAGGCTGAAAGTTAACGGAAATTAGTAGGGTAAGTTTGTGAGGTATCGTTTGGTTTAGTTAGGTTACGCTTAGTTACATTATCTTATATTAGTCTACATTAGGTTATATTAGGTTTGGCTGGGTTATGTTTGTTATATATATAAACGCAAAATGGCAGTCTTTCCTTTATTTCCACAAGGTAATTTACCCGTACACTTTTCTATAGGCACAATACAGGGGGGAAACCAGCATTTGTAACACAGCACCAATACAGCTTTATAAACAGGGCAACACAAAATATCAGGCACAAGGGCACACACGAGGTTCTTCACAGGAGCAGCACCCAACAGCGTCTCTCGGCTTGTTCCTCGCTCCTCCGCTCACAGCCAGTGCGTCATGTTTTCCCAGGGGCCCTTCATGTTAAAACACATGTTTACGCACAGAGACAAAGACCCACGTGGGCGTAGTCCGTAGCAATATAATTATATATATATATATATATCTATATATATATATATATATAGATATATATATATATTATATATACATATATATGAATATATATAGAATATGTTTTATATATAATATGAGATATGTATATTATATACATATATACACATTTTATATATATATTTAAGGCCCGCGGTGGCCGATGTGGTTAGAGCATCGGACTGAAGACGCAATCTGAGGTTCAAGTCACAGGCCGGCGCGTTGTTCCCTTGGGCAGGAACTCAGCTCGATTGCCTACCCAGCCACTGGGTGGGCAAGCCTATAGCCCAAGTCAATGGCCGGTCCCAACCCGGATAAATAGAGAGAATGAATTACCTAAAAGGTAACACCGGGCCACTCTCCGTGGAAAGAACTGGGGGAACCCTACCACGTTACTGCACTCCAAGAGCATCACAACATGGACAACTACCATTAAACAATCATGCTGTGACCCACGGCGGCTAAACCATGAACCTACTCGTAAAAAAAAAATATGTATATATATACATATATATATCTGTGTGTATTTATATTATATATATATAAAGTATACGTGTAATATAATCTATAGATATAATATATAATATATATATATATATAGATATATATATATATTACAACACACATATATATATATTTATATATATTATACTATATTTAATTAAATATATATATTCATTTTATATATATATGTGATGTGTGTGTGTGTTTTTTTTTTTTTTTTGTGGTGTGATTTATGTTGTGTGTGTGGGTGTGTTTTATAAGTATATAATTATATATACATATATATATATTATATATATATATATATATATGTATAATATATGGTATATAATATATATATATATATATATATATATATATATATATATATATGTATAATATATATTATATATATATTATATTATATATATCATATATATATATATATTACTGATAATCACACTGGGCAGGTTGTGTTTGCATCTATGGTGGGAAGTAGGAGGGCAACTGATATGCTATTAACTTTATTGACGGTACACAAAGGATGGCCTATAGTGTTTACCGTATGGTGTGTAATGTCAAAAAATAAGTTTTTCGCGTTGCACATTGCGTTCGTCCTTGTGGGGCATGTTTTTTCATTGTCTGTGAAGCATTTGTCCATTCTTTTTCATTTGTCCAATGTAGGGGTTCATGTCTAGTAAGTGTATATTGCCATGATTATATATATATATATATATATATATATATATATATATATAATATATATATATATATATATATATATGCGCGCGCGCGCGCGGTGTGTGGGCTCTGTGTAGAATATGTATATAATGAATAAATCATATTTAACTTTTTTCCATTTTATAGTCAAGTAAAAATCACATAACTTACGAAGTTGCTAAGAGAAAACAAACAAACTAAAAAGAAAAATATTTAATGATTGTGTTGAACATTCAAAACGTGGTAAGAGAGTAGCGATCTTAAAGCATGAAAGTTCTGAAACTAAAAACTTAATTTTTAACAATTAAAGGTTAAAATGATATCTGAAAACTTTTTGGAATATAAATCTAAAGTGTTTGAATAAAAAAACATACCTTAGGTAATGCCAAAGCTTAAAATTCTTGAAACACTGAAAAGAAGCCTCCAAAAAACGCAACCAAATCACCACATTTAGATTATAAAAATGTCTAAGGGTCGGGATTTCGAGCCCATGATGGCGGCGGACCTCTGTGCATTGTTTTCTTGTTGGTAAATGAATGTCAGTCCAGAAGAATGCTACAAATGACATACTTTTTAAAATGACGACAGAGGTGGCCACACATGGACATGTGTGTTTTTGTATGGCAGTGTAGTGTATTCATTGTGCATGTGCATGTTGTATGTGTATTCATTTGGCATTGTGCATGTGTATGTTGTGGTGTGTGTGCGCGCGCGCTGTGTGTGTGTGTGCGTTGTGTGGGTGTGTGTGTGTGTGTGTGTGTGTGTGTGTGGTGTGTGTGTGTGTGTGTGTGTTGTGTGGTGTGTGTGTGCTTTATACATGTGCCTGTACATGTGTATAAGCATTTTTAAGAGGTATATTCTATGTGTATCGTATGGGACAGTGTGTGTGGTGTGCATGTGTTATATTTAAGTTGCAGGCATGTGCGTCTCTGCATGTGTGTGATGTGCATGGAGTATGCATAGTGGGACATTTATGTATGTGTATGTTATCTGTGTGAGGATGCGTGTGTGTGTGTATGTGCCTTTTGTGTGTGCAGGGTGTTAGCGTGTTTGTATGTATGGATATGTGGCATGTGCGTGCCTGACTTGTGTGTGCATGTGTGTGTCGGTTGTCGTATTAATGTATGCGAATCTTTTTATACTGTGTGTGTATAGTGTCAGTGTGCTTGTTGTGTTGTGTCTGTGTGTGTTTGTGCGCATATAAGTGTGTGAATCTGCATGTTGTTGTGATGTGTGTGCCTGTGTGTGGCATATGTGTTAATGTGTAAGTGTGTGTATGTATGCTAATGCGAGTCTGTATATGTGTCTGTCGGAGTGTGAAACGTGTGTTTATGTACGTGTGTTTGCATGTGTGTGTTTGCGTGTATGGTCTATTGTTTCTGCATGCATTCATTGTGTATGGTATTTGCCGAATTTAATATTAGGTTAGGTGAGATTAGGTTTAGTTATGTTAGGGGTTAATTTGATTTGGTTAGGGATGGTTAGATGGCGGTTGTTAGAATATGCTATGTTATGTTAGGGTTAAGTTGGGTTAAGTATTAGTGAGATGAGGATATGTAGGCTGAAAAGTTAACGGAAATTTCAGTTAGGGTAAGTTTGGTTAGGTATCGTTTGGGTTTAGTTAGGTACGCTTAGTTACATTATCTATATTGTCTACATTAGGGTATATTTAGGTGTGGCTGGTTATGTTGTTAGATTAACTTTCGGTGGGTTGCGTTAAGTTTTTGATTTGTTAGGGAAAAATGTTAGATTGGGGCTTGATTGGATTAGGTTTAGTTAGGTTAGGTTAGATTATATACTACTACTTTTTTTTTTTTTTTTTTTTTTAACGGTAGGTACATGTTTGAGCAGCCGTGGTCACAGCCTGATACTTAATTGTAGTTTCATGTTGTGAACTCTTGGAGTGAGTACGTGGTGGGTCCCCAGTGCCTACTTAATACTACTAATATTTATATCATATTATTATGTAATTATTTTACACACACAACACACACACACACACAACACACACACACGCAAGCACACTCATATTAAATTCACATTAGCAGTTACCATGAACTATAAAATTCTATCACAGGTATGTGGATAGGTCTGACATCGGAACCATTTCCGGGAAAAGCTGCCTTGAAAACACGATTTTTGTTCAATGGAAGGTTCCAATTGCACATGTGGGAATGTGATAATTTTGTTGATATTATGGGAAATTATTATATTTCAGAAAGAAGAAAACAATACAGAAAATAAAATAACACGATATAAAAAAGCACGCACACTGGTAGTTTTCCTATAATCAATAGAAGGGTACGAGGGACTTGTTACTTGAGTCATTCCTGTATGCTTCACCCTCCCCTGGCCACCGCTTGCACGTATACCTCTCCCAGTCTGCTTAGTACCCTGTGGACACTTCAGA
>NW_023662882.1:84992-87697 GCF_015228065.2 Penaeus monodon
ATGTTTGTTAGATTAACTTTCGTTGGGTTGAGTTAAGTTTTGATTTGTTAGGAAATGTTAGATTGGGCTTGATTGGATTAGGTTTAGTTAGGTTAGGTTAGATTATATACTACTACTTTTTTTTTTTTTTTTAACGGTAGGTTCATGTTTGAGCCGCCGTGGTCACAGCCTGATACTTAATTGTAGTTTTCATGTTGTGATACTCTTGGAGTGAGTACGTGGTAGGGTCCCCAGTTCCTACTACTACTACTAATTATTATTATCATTATTATTATTACTGATATTATTTTACACACACACACACACACACACACACACACACACACACACACACACACACACACACACACACACACACACACACACACACACACACACACACACACACACTCATATTATAATTCACATTTAGCAGTTACCCTATGAAACTATAAAATTCCTATCCACAGGTATGTGGATAGGTCTGACATCTGGAACCATTTCCGGAAAGCTGCCTTGAACACGATTTTTTGTTCAATGGAGGTGTCCATTGCACATGTGGGAATGTGATATTTTGTTGATATTTATGGGAAATTATTATTATTGCAGAAAGAAAACAATACAGAAAATAAAATAACACGATAAAAAGCACGCACACTGGTAGTTTTCCTATAATCAATAGAGGTACGAGGGACATGGGTCATGGGTACTTGAGTCATTCCTGTATGCTTTCACCCTCCCCTGGCCACCGCTTGCACGATACCTCTCCCAGTCTGCTAGTACCCTGTGGCCAAGGCATTAGTGACACTTCAGACTCTTTCAGTCATGCGCGAAAAGAGACAGCGTTACTAGTCTGCATGAGAGAGCGATTCAAAGTTCAAAGGTGTGTGTTGCCTGCTCTGATTTGAATGGCATCATTTAAGACGCGCATGAAAACCACATGAGAACAATGAAGTATTTATTGATTTACTCCCAACGAAATTGATATTTCTTTATTTCTATCAATACACTCCGCGTGCATTTCCACACAAGCCTCATTTCATCCTTTTCTACTGTGGTAATAGGTTTGTGGCTATTGGACAGTGAATCTTGGATACATTTGCAGAAACTTTGTGGATAAAAGTAACTTTAACGTGGAAATGAGCGAGGTTAAAGTGGCAACACTGGCAAGTGTTGCCAAGGTGATGGTGATTATTTTGAAATGTTTCCACGAAGTGATTGATTTTCGCCGCGGCAAGAGCCTGTGGTAACCACACGATTCTATATGTTACTAATGCTGTACTTGTGTAAGTGTTTCAATGCATTTGCCTATTGACGTAATTCAGCATGTCTCGCTGTCGACAGGCTGCTTTCATCGGCATCGTGGACGACAGTGTTGCTCTCTCCTGCAGTGCCATTAGCATCAAAGTTTGAGCGCTGGCCACTGTTTCCATCCCGTGCTAGGTTTAGCTGCTTTGCTTAAATGATACTGAGTGAAACCACGTGCAATGCACAGCCTCGAATATACTGTTGCATCACATAAATATATTCTCTCTCTAGCACTCTTTCTTACGCTTGTGTGTGTGTGTGTTGGTCCGTCTCTCTCTCTCTCTTTCTCTTTCCCTCTTTTTCTTTTGCCCTCTCTCTTCCTTTCTCCCTCTCTTTTTCTCTCTTTTTCTCCTTCCCTCTCTTTCTCTCACTCTTTCATTTTTTTCTCTCTCTCTCTTTGTCTCTCTCGCCGTCTACCTCTTTCGCTTTCTCTCCATTTCTGTGTGTATGCGTGCGTGCGTGCGTGCGTGTGTGTGTGTGTGTGTGTGTGTGTGTGTGTGTGTGTGTGTGTGTGTGTGTGGGTGCGTGCGTGCGTGCGTGCGTGCGTGCGTGCGTGTGCTGTGTGGTGCAGCGGTATCGATCTCGTCTAGCAGTCTTGCTGACCTGCATTCAAATCCTTCACCGCCAGTGGATGGTAACTCTAGCCATTCCTTGCACACAACAGGTCATTTAGAAGCAAAATAAAATAGCATATCACACTTTACTTCTCTGTCTGTCTGTCGTTTCTCTCTTTCTGTATTCTCCCCCTTTCTCTTTCTCTGTCTTTCTCTGTCTTTCTCTGTCTTTCTCTGTCTTTCTCTGTCTTTCTCTCTCTTTATCTCTCCTTCTTTCTTCCTCCTTTTCTCTGTCTTTATCTGTCGGTTACTCTGTGTTTTGAAATGTGTCCATAGAGTGATTTTCACTGCGCCAAGAGCAAGTGCAAGTGCACACACCAATCGCCGCATGCGAGTGCGTGGGTTCATCCATGCACACACGCACGCTGATTTACATAATTTTAGGTAAATGGAACCTAGATACGATGAAGTTCCTTGGGTAAGGAACTTTACTTCGATTGCCTATTTAGCCACTGGGTGGGCAAGCCAGCCCAAGTCAGTGCTGGTCCCAAGCCCAGATATATAGAGAGAATGATTACCTAAAAGGTAACACCAGCACTCTCCGTGGAAAGGAACTGGGGACCCTACCACTTACTCAGTCCAAGATCATCACAACATGAAAACTACAATTAAGAGTCATGCTGTGACCACGGCAATACATATATTTATATGCATATATATGCATATATGAATATATATATGCATATATATATATATATATAATATATATATATATATATATATATATATATATATATATATATTATATAATATATATATATGGCCACCGGCGTGTGGACATGCTCTGGCTCCGTACAACTCCTG